>NW_008332088.1:501163-510755 GCF_000622305.1 Nannospalax galili
ATATGCACAAATTTAATCAATAATAAGAAAATCCATATTTCAAAGATGATTTTTCCCCACCCACTGAACAAAATATTTAGCTGCTATTTTGGAAAGTATGTCCTAGTTTCCAGGATTTTCTGAAGAGATTTGGAATGAATAATTTTGTTTTGTGCATTATCCTGTATTGATGTCATAAGAACATCTGAGCAAATAAGAAAATGTTCTTCACCAAAGCAACTAAGTTCGACTAGAATTTGCCCTGGCATTACATATAACAATGAGCAAAAGCTCTTTAGGATTTTCTAAATAGAGATGCCTGAAAGTGAGAGAATTCAAGTTGCATAAACCCTAAAGGAAGGACAAAGCAAACAGTGCTGGAAGCAGAAGGGCCAGGGAGTCACAGTGAGTGATTCACTCTCTAAGGGAGATGGAGGAGTTTGAAGGCGGCTGTAAACATCATCTTCCGAGTGCACAGCGGTCACTCAGTTAAATATTCTTGCGCTACACTATACTTATGCACTGACAAAGGTTAATATCCTATGTTTTGATAAAATAATCGTAAATCCTGGTGGCTATGAAGCATAAATTAAGTTAAACCAAAGACATTAAAAATATCTTAGACAGAGCTCCTCTTCCTTTGTCCATTTCCTCCTGACTCTCCTCTCTTTCTTTTTTATCCTTTCTATAGTAACTCTAATAACTGCTGAAATCAGAGAAAAAGTAAAACTAAGTTAATGGATTCCATAAGACTCCCCTATGCATCTCACTTAGCTTTTTATTAGCTAGGAAATATTTATGTCCCATTGGCTTACACAGTGAAATTATTTAGAGTTGACATTGCTTGCCAGTTTTATGATAATTTTAATGAAATATCTGCTAGTCTCACCAAACACAAAGGATGCTTAACATGTGAGATACTGCTCAACAATTGAAGGGATACAACCAACAGGGGAGAAATGAGGCAGTAATAAGCAATCTGAATTGTTGGAATGTGACTCTTTTCTTCCAGCAGCCTTCTCCACTCCTTTTAATGTTCTGGGTAAACTATCTTGCATAATATTGAACAGGAAATAATGGGTCATATCCCAGTTTTGAGTCATTTTGTGGTTAATAAATAAAGATCAACTGGAAGGGATTTCAATCACAAATAGCCTTATATATGACAAGCGAAACTTTAGAAGTTTGCATGGAATATTTCCATACAAGAACAGAAGACCACGGCCATGGAGCCCAGTTCTTACCTCTGTTTAATACTTGAATCTTGGGAGTTGAATAAATTATGGACTTCATCCTAAGTAGTTATCTTTAGTAGTAGGAAAATTAGCTTATTTTACCATTGGTTATTACCACCTTTAAAGTAGGGTATTAAATCATATATTGTATATAAGTCACATACAACATAGTGTTAGATAAAATTTAGCTCTAGCATCCTTCTCAATGCTGGCCCATTTTTCAGATCTGGAAACCTCCAGATCTCAACTAATAAGTTTTATTCTTTTTTCTAAATTATCCTCAACAAAAGCCTTTCTTGACCTTGATTTTAAAACTGCATTAATCTTATTGGTTACTGAGCATATCTTTTCACCCCAGACATTTCTCACACTTGCTATAATTTGATGTAGGAATAACAGTAACTTCTTACTGGACATCTCCCTTCTATATCTTATTGGCATCTGCAACATTACCTGTGTAAAATTGAGCTCACTTCAAACCATTCAGCTTTTACATAAGTTTACCCTGTATCAACCATTAATGTAAAATTTTCTTGTAAACCATGTTTAATTTAATCGAATATCCTGCCTTTTCACTTTCAAAACACCTCTATGGCTCACTAACTGGCCCCTCTATTTTTCATTCTATTTCAAACCATATCTTGTTCCTCATCTGAACTGTTGCAATCAGCTTCTCCTTGTACTTACTGTTCTTTCCTGACCCTTCTGTGATCTCTCTCTCTCTCTCTCTCTCTCTCTCTCTCTCTCTCTCTCTCTCTCTCTCTGACCGAGTAATTATTTCCTATTATAAGTCAGACAAAGCTGTTTACCTGCTTGCCTTGCCATTCAGAGCATAGCACATGTAAGTGACATGGCTAATACGGGTGCTGCTTATTCTCTTACTTCAACCTCTGTCGTTATTTTGTTCCAGTTTCAACTAAACAGTTCAAGCTGGTCAAGCATCTTTTTTGAGGTTTTAGAAGGTTCTGGATTCTTTCATTAACTTTGGAAAAGATTTCTAGGCATGACTGGAATTTTTGGGATATCCAGGTCTCTATCTACCTACCGTTTGTCCTAAAAGCCCCTAGCTTGAAGTTTGTCTCAAGGTGGTAGAAAGATCCCCAGAGGCAGCAAAGGCCAGGACTGAGACTGTTGTGTAGAATGATCTGGCTTTCTTTTCCCGCTTTTAAATATATACCAGCAAAAGTATAGCACATGCTCCAAACCAAGAACCAAGTGTGGAGGTTTGCTAATGACCTTGTACAACTATGTATATTATATAGTGGATATCTATACTTAGTATCACTGTGACAATTATGTTATTTTTCTAGGCTTGTGAGAAGTGTCCATCAACAGTAACTGGGTTATTTCATTATCCTGAGATCCAAAATGAATTGCCTGGGGATGAAATCTAGGCTCTGTCAATCAAAGATAAACATGACTGCATTTAAATTAATAACAAAATTTATCAAAGTTTTAGCATCACTGAAAAAAATCTGTTTCCAGAGATGGTTCATTCTGGAGAAATCACCACTGTGGGGGAAGATGGGCCCTGGCACTTCACTCCAACCTCTGATTCTCCCATCCCTTCTTGTATTCCAAAGTTGGTCCTTGTTTTTCTGTTTTTCTTGAGGACATATATGATCACATTGGGCCACACCTGGGATATTTCTTCCATAGCAAGGTACTTGATTTTATCATACCTGCAGTCCAATTTATCAATATAGTGCCACATTCACAGAGTAGGACACAGACATCTCTGGGGACTGTTATCCACCTTAGTGGATTAGAATGCCATGCAATGCATTTTGAGAATGTGGAAAGAAATTTTGACAGAGTAGATGTTTCATATATGACTCTTGAATGAATTTGCTATGACTATGTTAATAGATTTTTTATGCTATGCATATATATACAAGAATGCAGTAAAAATTTCATGCTTTACAAAGCAAATAGTATAATAAAATTTGTATAAATTTTGTGTAATAAGCAATTAAAATATTTCAAAGTATTATAAATTGTTAGTGTATAATATGCTATTTTATCATACAACTAGAGTTAACTGCATAATCTTTGAGGCGATACATTGGGATAGGTACTACTTACATACAATTTTTTATTAACTATGCCAACACAAATTGATTAGATAATCTTTTTTATCATATAATTCCTAAGGCAGGGGAAACATGAAAGGATTTTAGGAAGCTGGCTTTACACTTGCTTATTGAAAAAGACGCCTTAAAATAAAAGGAAAATCGTATTTCTCTGAGAGTATTAGAAAGATGTATTTTCTTTGTTAGCTATTATTTTTATTGAATTTTTGTAGTTTTCATAATTTGATGGCATTTCAATTTCATCCTCTCCCTGCATCTTCCTTTACTGTCCCTTGCCCAATTTAATTAACATATGCCTATAGGGTCTAATTTGCATCTCAAAATATCCTTCAGTGTGGGTCCATGCACTGGAACCTGGTTAAGATACCAAGAGTCATATCTATAAAAGATGCTGACTCTCCCCTCGGAGCTGCTGTAGGTTGGCAAAACTTACTTGCTCAGGTATGGTTCAGGTTTCTTCACCACTTCCCCACATCTGTCCTGGGAGTTTGTCTTGTTTGAGCTTGTGTGGGATTTGTGCATGCGGTCACTTTATAAGGTAACGGAGCAGCTGTCTGTGAGGGTAAAGATAGGTGAGGGTATCTAAATATGATTAAAATATATTGTATTTAATTTGCAAAAGTTCAATTTAAAAAGGGGAAAACAAAAGTAATTTCAAAACCTGGGCGAGGGCTGGAGAGATGGCTTAGCAGTTAAGAAATCGGGCCATCTTTAGCCTCATAATCAGCCACTCCTATCCTCTCTTTCTGATGTAACATCCTGTGACTAATAGATAAAAACCTTTTAGAATGTATTAACTTAGCAAGCTAACAACAGCCTGTAACTCCATTTCCCAGGGATCCAATACCCTCCTTTGGCCAGCGGGGGCACTACAGAACACCACCCCAGTGCACTTCCAAACATTCAGGCAATACACTCATATATAACATTCTGTTACTATAAAAATGTAAGGCAACTGTTACCTTGCTGAAAAATGGAATTTGGGGTAACCTGAATCTGTGTTCTCGGGCCATGGTCACTCTATTTGGCTCCAGAATAAACAATCTCTTACCCTCTTTGAAGTGAGAGTTATAGTAAGGCAATTGTTACCTTGCTGAAAAATGGAATTTGGGGTAACCTGAATCTGTGTTCCCGGGCCATGGTCACTCATATATCCTTAGCCTAGGCTCGGTCCTAAGCTCCAAGAGGCTCAGGCAGCAGCTCATGTGCATGGAGTACCTTGTTTGGAGCTGGTATTTGTGTTCCTTATTGAAGTTTTGAGTAACTTCCTGGTTATACCAACTTTTAGATGAAGAGTGAACACTTGCCAATTTGCTAAAGTGTCACAAGTTATCGTAAACCAAACAAAAGATTTTAAAATTTCATGTTTAAATACATGTTTAACATTTAAAATAAAAGTTGAGGTAGAGTAACAAAAACCATCATTGTGCCACAGGCCTTTAATTCCACCCTGGAGAGGCAGAGGCTGATGGATTTCTGTGAGACTGAGGCCAACCTGATCCACATAGTGACTTCCAAGTGGGCTGGGACTAGGGAGACCCGGTCAAAAATAATAAATAAATAAATAAATAAATAAATAATAAATAGCAATAAATAAATAAACAGAATAAATTATTAAACCCTTAGTACATTTGGAGAAGTTAAGGAAGAAAGCTAATTTCTCATAAAAATTATTTGTTATTCATAACTGCATGGAATCACAAAACAGGCAATCAAAGATTTCAATATAAAAACTGGAAATATTGTTCAATAAATGAGAAAACATTGTGAATGAAAAGTTCCCCAAAAGAACTCCTGCACCTTTGACTGAACTTCCTGCAAGGCTGATCAACTGATTATCACTTTGGACACTGTGGAGAGTTTGGAATGTTGCAGGTCCAGAGTCTAATCACCATTTATCTCGGGCCATCTTTAGCCTCATAAACAGCCACTCCTTTCCTCTCTTTCTGATGTAACATCCTGCGACTAATAGATAAAAACCTTTTAGAATGTATTAACTTAGCAGACCACCAGGTCTCACCAATACAAAAACTAAGAATGTCATCAGGTAACATCTGAGACCTATAGTAAGAACCCTCCCGCTTTGCTGCGACCCATCTACCGAATGCATCCTCCAATGTATTTGAAAAGTGTCTTGATTTATGGCTTTTCTTCATTCTGTTACTATAAAAATGTAAGGCAACTGTTACCTTGCTGAAAAATGGAATTTGGGGTAACCTGAATCTGTGTTCTCGGGCCATGGTCACTCTATTTGGCTCCAGAATAAACAATCTCTTACCCTCTTTGAAGTGAGAGTTATACTTTTGCATTGACAACATCAGAGTTAAAGATTACATTGAGATATTGCATTTACAAAATAGCCTGTCAGAAAAATAATAAGCTTTGAGATTTAGTGACTTCAAGTAAAAATTTACTGCATTATCATGCCTGACTTCAATACTGAAGTACAAAGTCAGAATGATTGAGTTATATGTGTTTAACGTAGAATCCACTGTGGACGTTTAGCCGGAATCAAGGCTTCTTTTCTCCAGTTGTCTCATTCTCTTCCAAGACCGGAAGACACTCCAATGGATAAAGCATGTGCAGCCAGGAGTCAGAGGAACAGAGCTGATGAATGATAAGGCATTGAGTGTTTTATGTAAACAGGATCAGAAGCTGTCTGAATCTCCCACATGGCCCCATGGATTAAATTTATTCTCTGAAAGGTAAGAAAGGACATGCATGCTTGTTGTATGCTTTTATGAGAAAGAAAATTACCTATTTGATTAAGGCATACTGTTTTCACTGAAGCTACAATTTTCCAAAGAATGAAAATTGATAATCCTAAAACAGAAAACCACTCCCACTTCAGAGAACCTTAAAATACAGAGGGCTGTTTTAAGAACCAACATATAATGAGAACAACAACAACATGGTCATGATGCTTTCAACTCCCAGATAAAGAATCTTTTTTTTTTTTTTTTTTTGAATGACACAGGGTCTCCCTGTAGTCCCAGTTGGCTTGGAACTCACATAGGCCAGGCTGG
Organism: Nannospalax galili; assembly: GCF_000622305.1. Lineage (NCBI taxonomy): Eukaryota > Metazoa > Chordata > Mammalia > Rodentia > Spalacidae > Nannospalax > Nannospalax galili. The sequence goes on from NW_008332088.1 coordinate 507,497, forward strand.
CCTTGAACTCACAGAGGTCCACCTGCCTCTGCCTCACCAGTGCTGGGACTAAAGGCGTGCACCACCACACCTGGCTTCAAGAATCATTTTAATAGTGGACAAGTTATACTTGACTTTAATGATGCAGGAAAAAATGAAATACTACTCTATAAATGATATTTACATTCCATTTTGTTAAAATTACATTAATAAGAGAATTGAGAGAAATAATTGAAAATACACTTGCTGATTGTCTGCTTAAAAGTAAAATTTCTAATATATACTAGAGTCAATATAGACTTTAGCTATTTGACCTTGTATCTGTGAGAGTGTTGAAATAGTTCAGAGAGTGATAATGAATAATACCCAAGAACCACTTGGGAAACAACAAATTTGAAGGGGGGAATTTTATCAGGTAAAACAGTTATTTCTCAGATTGATGGTACAAAGAGAAACAGAAATTTCACATTCCAGGGAGTGAGTAAACATTCTTGAACCTCCAAGCTTCAAATGCCACTAGAGGGGTCACAGGTTTCCTTCTCTACTCTCTATAAAAATCACCACCAGAGAATGAATAAATATCATATTCTTATTATTATTCCTGGAAAAGAGCATTTTTCTGACTTCTCACTTCAAGCCTATTCAATTTTTCAACTTTTTTACATATCTTCTTACTTAACCACCCAAGATAAAGTCATAAGTAACATTCTCCTGGGAGACATACATTTTGTAATGACCACTTGGGAACAATTGACATTACTGAAGATCACTATCGAGTCATTTCCTAGGCTGCTACTTTACTTGAAACAGTTATACATCCTTCCATTTTTCCAATGTATGTTATTTTTCAACACTTTCATTACCTCCAAGTTTTCCTTCTGAATAGATTCTAGTTCCTCTGCATGCTTCTTCACTGTACAGCAAGAAACTGATAAAAATATTTCCTTATACATCATATACCAATGACCACTTTAACATTTTACAAATATTTATTTTATAATCGCATACGTTTTACTGTTTACACACACACACACATATATATATATATGTATATAGTACTTAGCCTGTTTAATGTTGCTCTTGTGTACATGTGTTAAGTGATGACCACTAGAGACTGGATAACTTATCAGGGTGATTCTCCTTCTCTTAACAGCCTTTGATTGCCTACAGCTCTTCATTTTAGGGGTGGGCCTTTGTGAATTATTGATTTGATGTCACATATTTTCTATACCATGTTTTAAAGACTTTCAAAAAAATGGCAGTGTACCTAAGTATCCAAATAATCACAGTAGTAACTTATAATTCAGATTTCCACTTAAAATTACAGCACCTCATGGAATTATATGTAGGCATCTAATGTTTAGGAACTCATTTTGCAATGAGCATTTGTTACATATTGTTGATAATATTTTTATCCTTTGATAATTTCCTACAGAGTTTTGATCATATTCAGACTGTCCTTCATTATCTCTCAGATTCACTCCACTTTCCTAACCATTCCTTCAACTGATGTTATTTCTAAAAGCCGATTGAATTTCATTTTTGTTCCCAGATGCCTTTGGATGTGGGTACATCCCTTGGAGGCTGGTCTAATTATTCAGCATCACAACCTTAAAGAATATTAACTCTCCCTCTTGTAGCAGCTACCAACTGTGAATAATTCCTGAACCAGTGGTGCAGCTTCTTGTCCTGTCCACCTCTCTGTCACCCAGATTCTCTTAGGTTCCCTTGCTCCTGGCACTATTAGACAAATCATATGGCCCAAATTCCCTCTCTGGATCTCCTATGCGATCAGACAAAGTATATAATATATTTTATGTGTGCTTGTTAACTTACAAAGGAATGAGTACCCAGTGCCCAGCCCCATGCTGTGCCTCAGAGCCTACCTTATCAGACCTTGCCACACACATAATTCGCTCACACCTCTGGGGCCAGGTCCATTAAAAGTCAGTCCATTCTGTCTTTCGGCTGTTGTGTGCTGTGTCCCCATGACTCGTGCGCTTCCCCAGGACTCACAGCTTCTCTAGCTCAGCTCAGGGCTTCCGTTCCAACATGGCTCCCAATCATATCTCCATAGCCCACACTCTGCTGCAGGCACCGCCCATTGGAGGAACTAGCCAATCGGGAGACACTCCACCCCTTTCTTCCACTCTTACAATCTTTCAGTCCATCTCTGCTAAAGTCCTTGAGCCTTGGAGGGGGTGATAGATGTAGGTCAGTCTCTCTTGTGTCATGGCGAGAGAGTGGCTTCCTGGGCCTCCCCATTAGTCATGTTTAGGCCATGGCCACTGATCTATCTCAGTGGTGTTTCTTCTACTATTAAGAAAAATGGAAGGAAGTAGACACATTTAAACAAACATGAATGTAACTACAGATGCCTAGAAGATATCCCAGTAGGTGTACTATATTCATTAAACAGTATGCTCATGATGGCTTCTCCACTATGGCCTGTAGCCTTTCTTGACAAAAGGCATTGGCCTGGTCTACAGCACCAGATGTGTGTTCCACTCTGAGGAGCAGGCCTTATCCAATTAGAAATTTGTCAGTTGTACGTATGTGGTCGAGCCATTATTGCACTTGCAGGTATTTCTTGGCATGTCTGTAGTGTGCAGCACATGTGGTCCATCGTTGAGTAGAGTTATAGGGGATCCTTTCTTCCCCAACCATCTGTTTAAAGCCTTCTGGTAAGATGAATTTCATCCATCCAGTGGCACAGAGTTTTTTGGCTTATTCTCTGTACCTTCTCTTCTTCTCCCATGCTCACAACATGCAGTGTCCTCAGCAACATAGCATTAATGACCTTGCTAGCATACAATTGACATTAATGACAATAGCCATGGTGAACTAGAAGACCTTTAGGAGCTTTCTCTGACCAACAGCTCATAGGGGGGCAACCCACCCCTGGTACTGTAGATTTTCTTAACAGTTGTCTATAGTTGGCCTTTGATTCTTCAGGTATCTTTCAAATGGGTTTCACATCTGTAAAACACTCAAAGGAAAATTAGCATTATATATTAAATCACTCATAGACAAGGTCTCATAAAGCATGGAAAGGTTTTATCCATTCGTATTGACTGTTTTCTCCATAGATCCTTGTTAGGTAGCATAGCATGGGTATGAGGCATTGATTTGGTTAGCTCTTTATCACTTTTAGTTATCCCTTTGGACATGGGGTCTCTTTGTATTCTTTTATTCTTGATACACTTACAGGTGTTGGCTCCAGTTGCCTGACCCTGCACTGGGCTAAGGAGGCAGGGGGCTTCTCCTGTTCCCCCTGCAC
>NW_008332088.1:510831-512843 GCF_000622305.1 Nannospalax galili
CGGGAAAAACCTGCTTCCACCCCTAATATAGCCTTCCTCAGAAGAGAAATGCATCTTATTTAATCCTTGGGGATTATTAACCACCCCTTGTACAGTTGTTATCCTTTGAATGTCCTTTGTAAACTGTTCTTCTGGTTTTAAAGCCTTCCAGAAATGCCTTAGTACCGAATTTGGTTTTCTATCAATTTTTTCTCTGGGGATTTGGGCTTGACATAAGTCTTGCCACATTTGTCTTTGAGCAACCCAAGTGGACCATTCCCTCTGTCTGCTCTTTTTTGTATCTCTCATAGGGCGTTCTGTTATTTTACAGACATGTTTTACATGCTGGTCAGAGTCATTTAGATTTGCCAAAGCCTCTCTCACTTTACAAAGATCCTGTCCTATCAAAGGGCTTAGTAAAGCCATTAAAGCCCCATACCATACTCGAGGTCCCAGTTGAATTAAGCTTTCTTTCATATATCTGGTAAACACAGTCTCATCTGGCCCAGTGAACTGGGCATCATGTATTGCTTTTCTCATACCTAGTTCTTTCAGTAATGCCTGACATTCCTTTATAGCCCTCCAGTCCCTGATAATCATGGTTGTCTCCCTTGGTGACAACCATGTATCTTTAATGCCTTCAACCAGCCATCCCATTAAGGACTACTCCCCCCTGAATTGGCCTAGGTTGAACAGCCTATATTGTAAGGATGGATGGGTGGTTATGTAACTCATCTGTGAAGACTGACTCTTCCTCTCCCTGCAACTACTAGTCACCATCAGATCCTTAGCTATAGGGAGCTTCTTGTTTTCCGCCCCTATTCTTGCTGGATATTTTGGCAGCTTGTGCTTTCACAAGTTTGGTGCATGCTATCACAAGTGCTGTGGGATCTTATCTGTAACCACCCTGTGATGTCAGGATACCATAGTTTGACTTCGTCTCCCAACTGAGGTCTTACAGTGTTTCCCCTCCCTCTTCCACAGTGACCAATGAGCATTGGGAAGAGAGGGTTTAATACAGACATCCCATTTAGAAACCACACTCTGTATCTTTTATCACACAAAGTGGCTGCTCTATTTTTCTGGGAGCTCCATTTGGGGCCAGAGCAGATAAAAGATCTTCTAGCCTTTGAGTAACTTTTAACAACTCTTCACATACCCGCAACATATCTCCACATTTACAACATAGCTGTGGCCCATGCTTCTGCATGACTGGCCTCTTTTTGTAACCCATTGCAAAAACCACATTAGCACCGCCATTAGCGCTCTTCTAAAACTCATTCTCAGTTTCGCCATATCCTGTCAGACTACACCAATTCTGTGGCCCGAATTCTCTTTCTGGGTCTCCTGTGTGATCAGGCAAACCATATCCTATATTTTATGTGTATTTATTAACTTACAAAGGAATGAGTGCCCAGTGCCTAGCCCCATGCCTCAGAGCCTGCCTTATCAGACCTTGCCACACCCATAATTTGCTCACACCTCTGGGGCCAGTGATTTCCCAGGTCCATTAAAAGTCACTTCATTCTGTCTTTCAGCTGTTCTGCATGGTGTTCCCATGGTTCGTGTGTTTCCCCAGGGCTCTCGGCTTCCCTGGGTTCGCGGCTTCTCTGGCTCAGCTCAGGGCTTCCATTCCAATATGGCTCCCAGCCATACCCCGACAGTCCACACTCTGCAGCTGGCCCCGCCCATTGGAGGAACTAGCAAATTGGGAGACACCATATAACACAACTTTATCTGAATTTATACCTTTGGGGGTGGAAGGGGAGTGACCTACAAATAAACGAACACCCAACACCCAGCATTCAGCTCTGCGTGGCCTTCCATTTATACCCCTTCCTTAATATAAGCCTGACTTCATGTTCACTATTACTATTTTTCTCTTTTAAAGGCCTATCATATCTAATTTATGTTTCCCAAATGCTCCTGAGTAGGTCCATCCCTTGGAGTGTGGACAAGCCTCTATGTATCACATCCCTAAAGAAAACTGACTCTTCCTCTCCCTGCAACTACTAGTCACCATCAGTTCCTTA
>NW_008332088.1:513462-518335 GCF_000622305.1 Nannospalax galili
TACACATATGTGGTGTCTTCAACAATAGGGTCTTACTGTTGGGTGCTAGAGGGTAAACAGGAGTTATGGTAATAACCAGTATTATTTGAGAGATCTATGAAAGCTTCATGGTCAGTATTCCAAATGAAGGACCCCATTGTTGGCATTGAGTTTTTATTTTCTGTGTGTCTTATAGGGGGTATTGTCCTCTTGTTATATAGTAACTCCATTTATTTGCACACTCTCTCTTTTACTCTCTTTATTTATATATAAACATATATACAGAAACCAGATTTCAGGTATTCCATCATATATGTTAAGTCCTATCTGGTCAAGCATTTTTACCCAGATGGCCCTCAGTGCAAATTCATCCACTGGGGTCCAGCCAGCAAATCTAGAATCACTCCCTTAAATAAGATCTACTCTTCCCTCACCTCACAACCCCACAAAAAAATTTACCAATACTTCCTTGGCTAGGATTGGGGTCTATTGTTAATTTCCCAAGTTCTATTCTGAATTTTTGTCTGATTAAGTCAGTATGGATTTTTGTGCATGCTGTCACCACTGTTACAAGTTCTTGAGCAAATTCCTGGAGGTCTGAAAGTCTCTGTTTCCTTATGTTCATGCACCAATCCTGGCTCTTACATTATTTCTATACCTGTTTCCATGAAGGACCCTGAGCTGTGGGTGGGTGAGGTTTAACACAGGAGTCCTATCCAGAACATACCTCTGCAGTCTCTTATTCTCTAAAACTTAGCCAGTGTGATCTTCCTGTGCATCACACTGCTGCATTAGGAAGCTACATTGGTCAGAGTTGAGGAATGTATTAGTGTTCTGTCTACCCATCTTCTAGAAGTAGAGGGTCCACTGTAGATATGTCAGTTAGGGATAGACATAAATTCTCTGTGATCAGTTGTGAAACTCTAATATTCTCTGTTGCAGAGAGAATCTTCTTTAATGAGTGGTATATGGTATACTTGTTTATAAATATAAGGATCCATATTTAGCATACAGTAAGAAATTTCATTTGTCTAAAGATATGAGAGAGACAGGGTTTTCTCTGGGATTTATTACCTCTTCAGTCATGTGTATTTTGCTATAATTACAGTACCATCCACGAGTTCCTTCCCATTGAAAGACTTTTATCCAATTAGACAGCTGTTGATTACCACCCAGGTAACAGCCACTTCCGCTCCCATGGAGGTAGTTTGCTGTACCACTCATTGTAGTTACTTGTGTCCCAAACAGCCTGATTCCTCTGAAGGGTGGGGCCTGCTGCTGAGAATTGACTGTGGAGTTAGCTGTGGAGGGAGGGGTTTCTGGGTGCCATATTGGGGGAGAAGTGGCACATGGAGGAGGTGTGAAAGGGTGGCCCAGATGTCTCACCTGTGTGGGCTTGAGAGGGGATATTTACCATACTGGGGTGAGATTGCAGGCCCAGGATGTGTGGGTAAAAGTTAACAGAATCTACGGGTGGGAACAGAAGCTATTTGGAATGCAGGCCAAGCTGCGCAGAGCTTGCTGCTGAGTGTCAGATGTTCGTTTCTTTCTAAGTTCCTCCATTGCCCCCCTCCCAACCCAAAATATAAAATGAAAAATTCAGATAAAATATGTTATATGGTTTGTCCACTGCAAAATTGGCGCAGCCAGCAGGATGGCGCTAGAAATGACAAATGATGGATGTTTAGAAAAAGCTAGAGAGTTGATGGTGGTGCTGATATGGATTGTACAATGGATTATAAAATATGTAACTAAAAAGAGGCCAGCCACACAGAAGTCTGGGCCACAGCTGTGTTGTAAATGTGGGGAAATAGCCCAATTGCAGATATGTGAAGATTTGTTAAAGGTTATAGGAAGGCTAGAAAAACTTTTACTGGCTCTGGACACAAATGGAGAGCCCAGAAAGGGGGCATGGCCACTTTGCATAATAAAAAATGTGCCCCAGGCAGGAGAAGCTGAAAAGGCAAGGAAAGTACTGGCAGATTCAGTTGCAAAGCTTGAGAGGAAAAAAAAAAAAGGGACATTTTAACTTGTGTAAAGTCCAAGGACTCAGAGGAAAAGACAAATAATAGTAAAAAAGGAGATGACCTAAAAATAAAAGGAGCTAAGGCTGCCCCTCAGATTCAACCATTGATACAAAAGGAAAAAAAGCTAACAGTGCTGTACCTAGGAAATATTCCATAGTAAAACTATTAAAACTAGAAAAAACATACAAGCAGCAATCAATGAGCCCCCAGCCACAAGGCTTGTGAGAGTATGGGACATGGGAGCAAATGACTTCAGTCTAAGTCCTTCAGAAACTTCACAGCTGAGTTATATAACCACCCATCCATCCTTGCGACATAGACTGTTCAACCTAGGCCAATGCAGGGGGGAGCAGTCCTTAATGGGATGGCTGGTTGAAGGCATTAAAGATACATGGTTGTCATCAAGGGAGATTAACATGATTAGCAGGGGATGGAAGACTATAATGGAGGGGCAGGCATTACTGAGAGAACTAGGTATGAGGAAAGGAATGTATGATGCCTGGTTCATTGGGCCAGATAGGACTGTGTTCACAAGAGATTTAAAGAACTTGATTCAAAAGCTAACAGTGCTGTAGCTAAGAAATACTCCATGCTGGAACTATTAAAACTAAAAAAAACTGGGTCCTGCCCTCACCTCCTTCTGCTTCCCCAGGCTGCACAGCCTGCCAGCCACTTTCCTGGATGCCAGGGCTGACTTCTCAGCCAGGGGCCACCGCTGCTTCCTGATCCTTTGCATCCAGATGGACCCAGTTCCTTCTTGAGGTCCCTGAGAGCCATCTGGAACTGGTCCAGCCCTCACCCCCTTCTTCTTTCCTGGGCCTGCAAGAACTGCTGGCCACTCTCCTGGGTAAGTCAATCACACACTCTGTGCCTTGACTCCCCCAGCTTCATTCACCCTCCCATTGCCCCTGCCTGTCTCTCCTCCTAGCCTGGGTTCTGTCCCACTCCTTGTCTTGGTTCCCCAGAAACCTGGGGAGCCACACTATTAAAACTAGAAAAAACTGGGTCCTGCCCTCACCTCCTTCTGCTTCCCCAGGCTGCACAGTCTGCCAGCCACTTTCCTGGATGCCAGGGCTGACTTCTCAGCCAGGGGCCACCGCTGCTTCCTGATCCTTTGCATCCAGATGGACCCAGTTCCTTCTTGAGGTCCCTGAGAGCCATCTGGAACTGGTCCAGCCCTCACCCCCTTCTTCTTTCCTGGGCCTGCAAGAACTGCTGGCCACTCTCCTGGGTAAGTCAATCACACACTCTGTGCCTTGACTCCCCCAGCTTCATTCACCCTCCCATTGCCCCTGCCTGTCTCTCCTCCTAGCCTGGGTTCTGTCCCACTCCTTGTCTTGGTTCCCCAGAAACCTGGGGAGCCACCACTGCTTCCTGATCCTTTGCATCCAGACCAACCCAGTTCCTTCTCTCAGTCCCTAGGACTTTTGGGCCTGGTCCCACCTTCAGCTCTCCCTACTTCCCTGGGCTACACAACCTGACAACCTATCTCCTGTGGGACCTCTGGGCCTGGACCTGCCAGTTCCTTCTTGAGGTCCCTGAGAGCCATCTGGAACTGGTCTAGCCCTCACCCCCTTCTTCTTTCCTGGGCCTGCAAGAACTGCTAGCCACTCTCCTGGGTAAGTCAATCACACACTCTGTTCCTTGACTCCCCCAGCTTCATTCACCCTCCCATTGCCCCTGCCTGTCTCTCCTCCTAGCCTGGGTTCTGTCCCACTCCTTGTCTTGGTGCCCCAGAAACCTGGGGAACCACCAGTGCTTCCTGATCCTTTGCATCCAGACCAACCCAGTTCCTTTTCTCAGTCTCTAGGACTTTTGGGCCTGGTCCCACCCTCAGCTCTCCCTACTTCCCTGGACTACACAACCTGACAACCTATCTCCTGTGGGACCTCTGGGCCTGGACCTGCCCTCACCTGCTTCTCAGGGCTGGATGGCACACCAGCCTCTTTCCTGAACACCAGGGCTGACCTCTCGGCCTGGGGCCACCACTGCTTCCTGATCCCTTGCTTCCAGATGGACCCAGTTCCTTCTCAAGGTCCACTGAAGCCTTCTGGGCTTGGTCCCACCCTTGCCTTTCTTTGCTTCCCTGGGCTGCACAACCCACCAGCCTGTTTCCAGGATGCCAGGGCTGACGTTTTGGCTTACTTATACTTTGCATCCAGACCAGCCTAGTTCCTCAATGCAGTCCACAGGAGCCCTTGGGGCCTCTTACCACCCCCAGTTCTCTTTGCATCTCTGGGTGGCACAGCCACCAGCTGCCCAAGACCAGCATATTTCCTGGGCCTTGCTCCCAGGCCAGTCCAACCCCCAAATTCTTGAGACAAAAATTTTTCCTGGAGGGATCCAGACCTTAGGAGGAAGCCTGAGAGCATCTGGTCCTCATCAGACTTGGGTCTCTGAGGGACCTCCAGAAGACAAAAGCAATATTAGCGACTCCAATATGAAATCAAAAGAGAGAACCAGAAGCTTAGATGAACCAGCTTTACATGCCCAAAAAGTAAACCACAAACACACATAAAGATTACAAAATGAAGCACACCTAAACTTGAAGGTTTGAGTCTCACAAAAGAATGAGAAATTACAAAATAAATTCACATGTCAAAATCACAGAGAAAAAAATAATAACATGAAAAAACAAAATAACATATTCCCACCAAATACCAAAAGTCTTCTAGAGGAGTACAATGAGAACCCCCTAGAGATAATGCAGAACACGGATTTCAAAAGAATAATTTTACACATCATAAAAGAATTCAGGAATTTAAAGGACACACAAACAAAGAAATCAAAGAACTGAAGGAAGATAGGGATAAAATTCTGAATGAATAGAGAAAAGAGCTAGAAATATTGAAGAATACTCAGGCTGA
>NW_008332088.1:518608-539215 GCF_000622305.1 Nannospalax galili
TTCAACAGAATCGTGGAGGAAAAATTTCCAAAATTAAAGAAAGATATGCCCATACAAATACAAGAATCATATAGAACACCAAACGTTCAGGACCAGAAAAGAAGCTCTCCACGGCACATCATGGTAAAAACACTAAAAGTACAGAACAAAGAGACAATACTGAAAGCTGCAAAAGAGAAACAACAACTCATATACAAAGGAAAACCGATTAGGATTAAGCTGACTTTACAGTGCAAACTATGAAAGTGAGAAGGCCTGGACAAAGGTATTCCCAGGTTTAAATGACCACAGATGCCAACCTAGACTACTATATCCAGCCAAAATGTCTATTATACTTGAAGGGGAAAGAAAAATCTGCATGACATAAATAGGCTGAAGGAATTCTTGTCCACAAAACCAGCCTTTCAGAGAGTTCTGGAAGCAATACAAAGAGCTGAAGAAAGGAATGACTAGGGTTACAGAAAGAACTCCAACGAGGGTATAACAGTGTAAAAGTACAGCTATAGCAAGAATAAAAACAAAATAAAAATGACAGGATTCAATACTCATCTTTCATTAATAACTTTAAATATTAATGGACTGAACTCCCCAGTCAAAAGACACAGATAAAATAAATAAAAAAAGAAACAAAACCTATCTTTTTGTTGTCTGCAAGAAACTCATCTCACTTTTAAAAACAGGCACTAACTTCAGGTGAAAGAATGGAAAAAGTATATCAAGAGAATGGTACTAAGAAAAAAGCAGGGGTTGCAATTCTAATATCTGACAAGATAGACTTTAAATTAAAACTAATCAGAAGAGATACAGAGGGACACATCATTCTGATCAAAGGAACTATAAACCAAGAAGATATTACAATCATGAATATATATTCACCAAACTCTGGTGCACCCAACTTCATAAAAACAATACTACAGGACTTTAAGACCCAGATTAATCCAAACTAATTAATAGAGGGGGATTTCAATACCAACTGTCTCCATTAATCTAATGGAGGTCAACAGGGCAGAGAGTAAACAGAGAAACAACTAAATTAAACAGTACCACATATCAAATGGACATAACAGACGTCTACCGAGTATTCCACCCAAGCACTAAAGGATGTACTTTCTAATCAGCACCCCATGGAACCTTCTCCAAAATTGACCATACATTGGTGCACAAAACAAGCCTCAACAAAAATGAAAAGACTGAAATAATTCCATGCATTTGATCAGATCACAATGCAATAAAGCTTCCAATCAATAACCGAAGAAGCCCTAAACACCACATGAATACATGGAGATTAAACAACACACTCCGGAATTATGAATGGGTCAAATGAGAAATTAAGAAAGGAATAAAAGTATTCCTGGAACTAAATGAAAAGGACAATACCACACGACAGAACTTCTGTGACATGCTGAAAGCGGTCCTTAGAGGGAAGTTTATAGCTCTAAGTGCATATATTCAAAAATCGGAAAAAAACACAAATAAATGACTTAACGTTGCAACTCAAAACACTTGAGAAGCAACAATAAATAAAACCCAAACCCAGCAGACAAGAAGAAATAACAAAAATCAGGGCAGTAATTAATGAAATCAAAACAAAGAAACCAATACAAGGAATCAACGAATCCAAGAGCTGGTTCTTTGAAAAGAAAAACAAGATTGACAGACCGCTAACCCAGTCAACCAAAAGAAAGAAGAACACCTCCAAATCAACAAAATCAGAGATGAAAGGGGAAACATCACAACAGACAACAGAAAGATACAGAATATTATAAGGGGATACTTAAAATATCTATATGCTACTAAATTTGGAAACCTAAAAGAAATGGACAGATATCTAAAAGTATTGGTACCACCAACACTAAACCAAGAAGAGATTAACAGCTTAAACAGACCCATAACAGAAAAGAAATTGAAACAGTAATACAAAAACTCCAGACTAAAAAAAGCCCAGGAGAAGATGGATTTACAGCAGAATTCTATCAGACATTTAAAGAAGACCTACATACAATACTACTTAATTTATTCAAAAAGATAGGAATGGAGGGAGAAATTGCAAATTCCTTCTATGAAGCCATAATCACCCTAATACCAAATCCAGGGAAAGATTCAACCAAGAAAGAAAACTATAGATCCATATCATTAATGAACATAGGTGCAAAAATTCTAAACAAAATACTTGCAAATAGACACACATCAAAAAGATCATCCACCATGAGCAAATCAGCTTTATCCAAGAGATGCAGGGATGATTTAATATACGTAAGCCAATAAACGTCATAAATCATACATATGGGCTCAAAGACAAGAACCACAGGGTTACCTCAATAGATGCAGAGAAGGCCTTTGACAAAATTCACCATGCATTTATGTTCAAAGTCCTAGAGGGAACTGGACTGAAGGGAACATACTTCAACATAACTAAAGCCATATATAACAAACCCACAACCAACATCATTCTAAATGGAGAAAAACTGGAAGCATTCCCATTGAAATAAGGAACTAAAACAGAGAAGGCTGTCCAGTATCTCTACTTCCTTTAACATAGTGCTTGAAACTCTTGCAAGAGCGATAAGACAAGAGCAGGAAATTAAAGGAGTAATAATTGGAAAAGAAGAGATCAAATTATCGCTTTTGGCAGATGATATGATATTATATCTAAGAGATGCCAAAAATTTCACCAGAAAAGTACTAGAAATTATTTACACATTCAGTAAAGTGGCAGGTTACAAAATTAACCTACAAAAGTCTGTAGCCTTTCTAAATACCAATAACAAGAAATCCAAGAAAGAGCACATGGAAACACTCCCCTTCACAATAGCTACAAAAAAGTAAAATGTCTCGGAACAAATCTGCCCAAAGACATTAAAGAGAGCTCTACAATGAAAAATTTAAATCTTGAAAGAAAGAGATTGAGGACGACATCAGAAGATGGAAAGACCTCCCATGCTCATGAGTTGGAAGAATTAATATTGTGAAAATGACCATCCTACCAAGAGGCATTTATAGATTTAAAGCAATGCCAATCACAGTCTCCATGACATTTTTCACAGAATTGGAAAAAAACATAGTAAGAGTCATATGGAAGTACAAAAGACCTCAGATAGCCAAAACAACCCTGAGCACTAAGAGCAATGCCAGGGGGATTACGATACCAGATTTTAAGCTGTATTACAGAGCTATCATCAAAAAACAACATGGTGCTGGCACAAATACAGACCCACAGATCAATGGAACAAAATTGAAGACCCAAATGTGAGTACTAATTTTAGCCACCTGATATTTGATAAAGGGGCCAAGAACATTCACTGGAGGAAAGACACCATGTTCAGCAAATGTTGCTGGCAAAACTGGATCTCCACCTGTAGAAGAAGGAAATTAAACCCCTATCTTTCACTTTGCACAAAAGGCAATTGCAAATGGATCAAAGACCTCAATGTAAAGCCCGAAACTGAAACTGTTAAAGAAAATATTGGCAACAGGAAACAAGTCCAAGAATCAACAAATGGGACCTCATTAAACTAAAAAGCTTCTGTACATCAAAGGAGGCAACCAGGGAAGGGATTAGAAAACCCACAGAATGGGAGAAAATCTTCAGCAGCGACACATCTGACAGAGGTTTAACATCCAGAACATATAATGAACTCGAACAACAGAGAATCAAGACAAGAAGTAATCAAATTAAAAGACGGACTAAGGAGCTGAACAGAGAGTTCTCAAAAGAAGAAGAGAAGATGGCTATGAAACATCGTAAAAGATGTTCAACATCACTAATAACCAGGGAAATGCAAATTAAAACCACTTTAAGATTTCACCTTACCCCAGTCAGACTGGCTAAGATCAAGAAAACAAATGATACCAAATGTTGGAGAGGATGTGGGGAAAGGGGCACACTCATCCACTGCTGGTGGGGCTGCAAACTGGTTCAAAACCTATGGAAAGCAGTGTGGAGAACTCTTCAAAAACTACAAATGAACCTATCATTTGACCCAGTTATACCACTCCTTTGCATATACCCAAAGAACTCATCCTATTTCAGAGACACTTGTACATCCATGTTTGTTGCTGCTCTTTTCACAATAGATAAGAGATGGAAGCAACCTAGGTGTCCCTCAATTGATGAGTGGATAATGAAAATGTGGTTCATATATACAATGGAGTTTTACTCAGCAGTAAAGAAAGATGAAATCATGAAATTTGCAGGTAAATGGATGGAACTAGAATCTGTTATACTAAGTGAAGTAACACAGACTCAGAAAAAAATCGACATATGTTCTCCCTCATATGTGGATCTTAGAACCAAATCCTGATAAATGAGTATGTATCCAGACATAACTACAGGAACAAGGATAATGAAAAGGAACCAGGGAGGTAAAGGAAAAGAACCCGAAAGAGAAGAACTGTAGGAAACAGGTGGTAATAAGGGAGATATGGATAAAAATTAGGTTAGTTTAAGGAGGGGAGTGGGAAAGGTATACAAGGAACCTAGGGGATAAAGGGAAAGTAGGAGCTCAAGAGAGGTAGGACCACAGGAGAAGGTTATTATTAAAGGAGACAGGGGGAAATGGGGGGCACCTTAACTGGGGAAACCATGATGGAGGGGTTAGACAATGTGAGAGCAAAATAATGCCTAGCTAATTTTAAAAAGCAGAGGGAACCATATTAGTCCAACCACCTACTGACAAATTATACAGACCAGATCAAGAAATGTATGTCTAGGTAAGGTTTATCTGAGAACAATTGGTCTTTGCTCAAGATTTATCTACATGGCACACAGTAATTAAAAGTACCAGACTGGTGGAACTAGAACAGACATATTTTCAGGCCTATACTAATTTGGACAGAGAGACATAAAGGACAGTTTTTGCCCCTTACCGTGCTAGGTCAACAAGTTCCTGTGAGCTATTAGCATCTCCCAAAATGTCCTGTAATTGTGGTGGGTCACCTGTCCTCTTGATCAATGAGGCCGAGGAGACCCCACGAGATGGCTTGAACCAGTGTCCAGTCTACAAAGAGGAGGGTATACACAGAGGAAACATTTCCTCCATGCTTCCAAGCAAAGCCAACCATGGACGAGCAGGACTTTGACTTATCTTCACATAGGTGGGGCTGGTAAAAGAAAGGAGCCAGCGTCTCCTTCCAAGTCTATGTGACCCCTAAGGAACAGATCCTCAAACAACCTTAAGAGTAAAAATAAATTGATTTATCTGGGCCAACTTTATGGCTTTAAACACCCAAAAGGAAAGAATAACCAAAGATTAAAGGGTCAATATAATTATTTAAGAGTCCACATGTATAGCTAAAGGCTGCATAACAAGCAACAATGCCAGATAGAAGATATCTTGTTTTCAGTTGTTGGGCAGGGTGGCCCAAGAGACTCCCAGATAGCAACCCATCATAGAACTCTGAAAATGTACAGCAGACCCCAATCTTATCTAAAGTAATATTGGCAACTGATTGCTGCTAGATGCTTCCTAAAACAAAGCCCTCTAAATAGGCTTACTAGATTCACCAGACGTACAAGTAGTGGGGAATGGCTGGGGGTGCCTACCACACAGCAGACAGTAGCAGGGATATCAGAGTATATGGGCTCTAGTGGGGGAGGGAGGCTCTGGGAGGGTGCTATCTGGGAAATGGGCGTATAGTTAAATAAGATGGTTTGGGATGTTCTGTGTGATAGACACAAAAGAAATCAACAGATTTTTTAAAAATGTGTTATATTTGATGAGTTAGCATAAAAATTTACCTCATGTTGATTAGTATAAATGATAAATATTACCATTGAAATCTACCGGATGACTTTATAGACATATACAGGCACCAAGGATCTGAGTGCAAATGATTATGACTAGTAATAATCAGATACATACAAATCAGAGATGCATGCGCCAACATCTCAGTGTTAGTAGCCAAATAATGAGTCTTTAAGAACCAGTGTATTTTAAAATGAAGTGGAGATCTTCTTTAAAGGGTAAAAACTCATTCAGTTTTATATCTTATAGGGTTTATACTGTGTTCAGTATTGCATAACTGTATTAATTCAACTGTGAACCTAAAAATTTACAGCCACTTTTGAAAGAGATGTATCCTTGCTCTGGAGTGTGAGAATATGTAAAGCTGTAATAAAATGCTTCTTCTAATCATGTGGTTATTAAATTTTAAAAAAATATTTAAAAATAAATCTTCAAAGAATAAAAATTTGCTCCTTTATAATTAGTAGACATGAAAAACATTACCATTGAAATCTACCTGATGACTTTATATCCATGCTCAGATGCCAAGGAGCTCAGAAAGTAACTGAGACTAGTAAAGTAACTGTGACTAGTAATAATCAGATATATAAAGATTAGAAACGCATGTGCAACTTAGTGTCAGTTGTATTAAAAATGAATTTTTCTGTATGAAACTGTGTATTTTAATAATGAAATGGAGATGGCATGGCCACCAGCTGCCCTAGACCAGCAACTTTCCTGGACCAGGCTCCCAGGCCAGTCCAACCCCCAAACTGTATCAGTTCAATTGTAAACCTAAAAATTTACAGCCAATTTTGAAAGAGATGCATTTTAGCTCTGGAAATTGTTATTGAATATTTCAATGTTGTAATGAAATGCTTCTTCTAATTATTCGGTTGTTAAATAAATAATTTAAAAAAACTAGAAAAAACTTACAAGTAAGCAAAGAGCCCCTTGCCATGTGGCTCATGAGGATATGGGACGTGGGAGTAAATAACCTCAGTCGCAGTCCTTCAGACACTTCACAGCTGATTTATATAATCACCCATCTGTCCCTGCTGCAATTTAGGCTAATCAACCTAGGCCAGTGCAGGGGGAGCAGTCCTTAATGAGGTGGATGGCTGAAGGCATTAAAGATACATGGTCATCACCGAGGGAGACTAACATGATTAGCAGGGGCTGGAGGACAATAAAGAAGAGGCAGGCATTCCTGAGAGAACTAGGTATGAGAAGAGCAATATGCGATGCCTAGTTCACTGTGTTCACCAGGGATATGAAGGAAAGCTTAATTCAACTGGGACGTTGAGAATGGTATGGAGCTTTAATGATTTTGGTAAGCCCTTTAATGGGATAGGATCTTTGTAAAGTGAGAGAGGATTTAGCAAATCTAAATGATTCTGACCAGCATGTAAAACATATCTGTATAATAACAGAACACCCTATAAGAGATAAAAATGGCCAGACAGAAGGAATGGTTTATTTGGGCTACTCGAAGACAAATGTAGCAAGTCTTATGTCGAGCCCAAATTCCCAGAGAAAAAATTAATAGAAAACCAAATTTGGTACTAAGGAGTTTCTGGAAGGCTTTCAAACCAGAACAGTTTACAAAAGGCATTCAAAGGATAAAACATTCCAGGGTTGGTTAAGAATACCAAAGGAATAAATAAGCTGCATTTGTCTTCTGATAAAGGGTATACTAGGGGTGGAAGCAGTTTTTCACACCAAGTTCTCCCCCAGCAGCCAGGTGTGGTCAATGGGAAGATGACAGATATGGCTATAATCAGGAGGCAGACCCAGGGCCTGCCTGACTTAAGGAACCAACAAGTTCAGTGGGGGCAGGAGAAGCCCCTACCTCCTTAGCCCAGTGCAGGGTTAGGCAACTGGAGCCAACACCTGTAAGTGTATCAAGAATAAAAGAATACAAAGACTCCATGTAAAATCCTTAAAGTGCAAAATGACTCCAAAGGTATAACTAAAGATGGTAAAGAACTAACCAAATTAATGCCTCATACCCATACTCTGGTACCTAACAAGGATCTATGGCACAAACAGTTAATAGGAATGGATAAAACCTTTCCATGCTGTGTGAGACCTTGTCTATGATTGACTTAATATATGATGTTAACCTTCATGTGTTTTACAGGTGTAAAATCCATGTGAAAGATACCTGAAGAAAAAAAGGCCAGGTATAGCTGTAACATTCTTGGGAATTTTATGGTTGGGTAAGATAAAAATAAAGGCTCCCAAACTATACAGCTGTTAAGAAAATCTAAAGTACCAGAGGTGGGTTGCTCCCCTATGAGCTGTTGGTCAGACAGAGATCCTAGAGGTCCTCAAATTCACCAAGGCTATTGCCACTAATGTCAGTTGTACACTAGAAGGGTCAGTGAGGCCATGTTGCTGAAGACACTGCATGATGTGAGTGCAGGAGAAGAAGAGATGGAGCTGAGACTAAGCCAAAAAATTCCATGCCACTGGATGGATGATATTCATATTGCCAGAAGGTGCTATGCAGATGGTTGGGGAAGAAAGGATCCCCTATGATTCTCCTCAACAATGGACCCCGTGTGCTGTACACTATGGACATGCCAAGCAATGCCTACAAGCGCAATAATGGCTCAACCAACATATGTACCCCTGACAAACTTCTAATTGGATAAGGGCCACTCCTAGGGGTGGAACACACATCTGGTGCTGTAGACCAGGCCAACCCCCTGTGTTGAGAAAGACTACAAGCCCTAATGGGAAAGCCATAACAAGTATACTGTTTAATGAATATAGTACACCTACTGGAATATCCTGTAGGCATTTGTGTTTACATTTATTTTTTTTGTTTTTTAGATGTGTCTACTTCCTTCTCTTTGTCTTTACAGTAGACGCACCACTGAGATAGATCAATGGCCACAGCTTGAAGATTGATAATGGGGAGGCCCCAGAAATCACTATCTCGCCATGATATGAGAGAGATCGCCCTATATCTGTCACCCCCTCTGAGGCTCAGGGATCTTAGTGGAAGATTGTCAAAAATATTGTAAGAGCAGTGGAAAGGGGTGGAGCGTGTCCCAAACAGCCTGGTTCTTCCTGCTGCGAGAATTGGCTGTGGTGTTAGCTGCTGAGGGAGGGGCTTCTGGGCGCCATCTTGGCGGTGGAAAAGAAGTGGCGTGAAAAGATGGCCCAGGCGACAGGGGGCATTTACCAACCTGAGGTGAGACTGCGGGCCCTTGATGCAAGGGAAAAAGTTAACAGAGACTATGGGTGGGCACAGAAGTGATTTGGAATGGTGGGCCAAGGCACACAGAACTGGGTGCTGAGTGTCGGGGTGTTGCTTTCTTTGTAAGTTCCTCCATTTACCCCCTCCCTACCCAAGATACAAAATGAAAAATTCAGATGAAAATATGTTATGTGGTTTTTCCCATAGTGCCCTGAGCAAGAGACCCTGAATAAAGTGAGGGCGGGTCAAACAGAGAGCAGAAAGGCAAAAATTTAGTGGGCCATTACTAGACTTTAGAGTAGGGCCGGACCCTTATTGATTTTCTCCCATATCAACTTAAAATAGTATCTTTTACAACCATGAGAGCTAAACCTCAGGTAGAAGTTTCCAGGTCAGTCTCAGCTCCATTGCTTCCTATGACCTATTTCTGAAGTATGTCTTGTTTTAAGCAATAGGATCTCACCTTCAAGTTATGGCAGATAATCAAAATCTTTGACAATAGCCTGTGTTATTTTGGGCGTCTCTTGGACTACCCTGTCCAACAACTCAAAGGGAGGTTTCTCTTGTCTGGAAATGAAAATATATTTACATATATTTTTAAAGAAGGTACACAGTAGTAAATTTCCATTTAACTTTCTTCAAAAGTTCTCTATTGTTAGTTATCCCTCCCCACTCCCTCCGCTACCCTTCACTCCTGTTCAACACCCAATTTAACCCAATTTAACAATATTACACTCTTTCCCTCTCCCCTTTTCATTGCTGCATTCACTCTTCCCTCCCAACAATCACCCTTATTGTCCTTTAATTCTTTTCTGTTCCCTGTTGATTTCCCAATTGAAACAGAAATATCTAAAGGTTCAAAGACAGTTGGGGGCTGGAAAGTTAACTCAGCAGTTAAGAGCACCAGATTCTCTTGCATAGGACCAGGGTTCAACTTCCAGCACCGACATGGCAGCTAACAACCATCCATAACTCCAATTCCACCAGAATCCAACATCATATTCTGACTCTGCAGGCATTGCATGACAAGGGTGCACTTACGCACATGCAGGCAATACACTAATACACATAAAATAAAAATAATAAAATATTTTTTAAAAAGAGTCAAAGATAGCTTCCACACATGAGAGAGAACATGTGAAGTTTTTCCTCCTGGATATGGATTATGTCATGCATGATGATTGTTCCCAGCTCCATCTATTTACTGACAAACTCCATAATTTCATTGCATGATAGCTGGATAATATTTTGTTGTGTAAATATGCAATAATTTCATATGCATTCATCAGTGGATGGGGAGTCAGATTGTTTCAATTTCTTGTGTACTGCGAATATAGTAGTAATGAGCATGGGGTAGCAAGACTCTCAGTAGTAAGATATTGAATCCTTTGGGTGTATGCCCAAGAGTGGTGTGCTGGATAGCTTTAGTGTCAACTTGGCACACGTGGGTTGATGGAGCCTCAATTGGAGAATTGCCTCCATTGAATTGACCTGTGGCCATGTCTCGGGGGGGTATCTTTTGATTGTTGAGTGATGTGGGATGGCCCAGCCCACTGTGGGTGGTGCCATCCCTGGGAAGGTGGGCCTGTGTTACATTATAAAACCAGCTGAGTAAGGGCCAGGGGAGCAAGCCAGTAATCAGTGTTCCTCCGTGGCCTGTGCTTCAGCTCCTGCCTCCAGGCTCCTGCCCTGAGTTCCTACCTTGGGCTCCTTGATGAACTGTGACCAGGAGATGTAAATAAACCCTTTCCTCCCCAAGTTGGTAGTGGTCAGTGTTTTGTTACAGCAATGAAGAAACAAACTGGTATAGCTGGATAATGTGGTAGATCTATTTCTATGTTCTTGTGAAAGCCCCACATTGATTTCCACTGTGGCTGTACCAGTTTTCACTCTCACCAGCAGTGAATTTTTTTCCCCTGTCCCCACATTTTTGTCAGCATTTTTTATCATTTGATTTTTGTATCTTAGCCATTCTGACTTGGGTAGAGTGAAATTTCAAAATTGTTTTAATTTTCATTTCCCTGATGATTAGAAAAAACATCGTTAGTCACTTGTGTCTCATCATTTGAGAATTCTTTGTTTAGGTCCTTCCACAATTTATAATTGGGTTGTTTGGGGCTTTTGATGCTTAGGGTTGTTTTGTTGTTGATGTTGTTCTTTCTGTATTGTAGATAATAAACCTCTATTGATGTATAGCTGGAGCAGATACTTTTCCCAGTCTGTGAACCACCGCTTTACTTCAATGACGGCATTCTTTGCTATAACACACTTTTAATTTTGTGAGAACCCTTTTTCAGTTGTTGGTCTTGATGACTATGCTATCATCGCCCTATTCAGAAAATTATTTCATGTGAGAAAGAATGCTTATAAGTTACACTGTATTCTTTACATTCTCCTCCATCAGATTCAGGGTGTCAAGTCTCATAAGGATGGATACTTCATCATCATTAAAAGAAAAGTCTACCATCAGAATATTACAGTTCTAAAAATATACACGGCAAACACAAGCACATCCAATTTCATTTAAAATACTATCGGATCTAAAACCACAGATTAATCACAACACACTGATAGTGGGTGTCTTCAATACCTCACTGTCACCAACAGAAAAGTCATCAGGAAGAAATTCGACAATGGAATCCAGGAGTTAAACAGCATAAATCATATGGACCTAATAGATCCCTACAGCACATTCCGTCTAAACACTGAAGAATATATATTTTTTCTTGGCAGCTGCAGAAACTCTCCAAAATCATTCACGTATTAGGATACAATATAATTCTTAGCAAATACAGGAAAATTTAAATAACATCCAGTAATCTATTTGACCACAATGGAATAAAACTGGATGCTAACAGCAGCAGAAAGACCAGAAAGTGTACCAACTCAAGAAAACTAAACAACATACTACCAAATGAAAAAAATGGGTCAAGAGAGAAATCAAAAAAGAAAATTTAAAATTCCCAGAATTGAATGGAAATGAAAACATAACATATCAAACTCTGTGACAAAAAATAAAGGCAGTCCTACTTAGAAAACATACAGTACTAAGTGCCTGCATCAGAAAAGTAGAGATATCTCATATTACTAACTTAATGATGTGCCTGAAGGCTTTGGGAAACTAAGAATAATTGTTAAAACCAAATTCTTAACGTGAAAAATTATATTACTAGATGTTAATAGCATGCATGGAGCTCTAGTTTCAATTACCAGCACCCAGTAAACTGAGTGTGGTGGTGTGCACCTCTAAGTCCAGTAGAGGAAACAAGAGGATCAAAAGCTCAAAGCGATATTCAGTTACACAGTCAGATTGAAGTCAGTCTAGAACAAGATACCCTGTGAGAAGCCCCACTGTCTGTCGTGTGCAAGGTAGAAAACTTAGAAATACATTGGTGGAATTCAGTTTTAGCTGAAAAAGTTGTGTTAGAGAAGCCAGCCAATCACTGTTGTTGATCCTAGTCAGAAAGCTGAGGATCAGATGACTTGTGAAAGTTCAAGAACACAGGCATTAAAAAGAAGGGCACAATTCTCCAAGCTGTATCTTTCTTTTTTAACATTTTTATCAATTCAAGGATTTTATTCAGGCCCCTTCCCTTTCTCCACCCCCACATTAATGCCTAACTTTAAATCTTCCACTATTACTTTTTTTTTTTTTAAGTTTACAAAGTCTAATCTGCATTTCCTAAATATTCTTGTGTGGTGGTATTTTTTCCTTAGAGTCCAATAGACCTATCAGGTGTCACACCAGTAAGGAAAACTGAATCGACTTGCCAGCATCTATAAATTGTCAATCGATCCTTAGCTAGGGCTGTGCCTTCCTGCCCTCCTTTGGCTTGCATGCCACTTGGGTTAGCAAAGGTCTTGTGCAAGCTGTCGTAAGCACTGTGTATTCATTACGTGCAACTACCATGTGGCATCCAGACAACACAGTTTCCTGGAATTTGTCTATCACTTCTGGCTCTTACAATCTTTCTGTCCCTTCTTCTGCAGTGATCCCTGAGCCTTGGGAGGAGAAGGTACAATTTGGTGGCCCATTTAAGACTGATCACTCTTCTGTATGCTGTCTCTCAAAAGTGGATGCTAGTTTTTGAACCTTTAGGTTGGTGTTTCTGAGATGGAAAATCCCTAGGAACAGGAAACTAATAAGGAGCCATGGGGCTGGTTCATGAGAAGGGAGATAGAATGTCATCTACCTTCTTTACTAATCTGGATATTGATAGATTGGATGATGTCCAGCCACACTGAGGAAAGAAATCTACTTTACCAGATCCACCAATTTCAGTGTTACTGTAATCTGTACTCACCATCATAAGCACACTCAGAAATATCTGAGGACTCTGCAACCACTCAAGTTGACATATAATATTCACCATCAAAATTGTTTGAGTTTATGTAAATGTGACCATTGCTATATAGGTTATCTACTTAAGCATAAGTAAGAATAAATTTGTCATTTAGAGTTAACAAACGTGTAAATGAATACTCTTTCCAAACACAATAATTTTGCTTCTGGGTGAGGTCAAGCCCAGTGAGCTTGGCCATGAGGTAGAAGAAAGCACAAAGATGTGTCAACTTGTGGCAAATAAGCAGAGAACTGATGTCCTTAGTCTGTTTCAAAAGCTATGCCCAATTGAATAAAGGAAGCTTGGGGGGGTGTTAATCTGAGGAATCTAAATGTCCATATAGGAAAAATACTTTAGGGGCGGACTTTGTCAAGAATGTTCAATTCAAGGTGTGTATTCTGACATAATCACTTTAAACAGACAGTTTGGGATAGAAAGGTGAAAGACATATTTACAGGCATGCTTAGTTTCCAGCCTCTAGCATATTTTCAAAAGGTTAAAATGGTGGAAAGTTTCTAGGTTTTCTTTGCCAGCAGTTATAGACAAGTCAGACAGGTTACTCCTGAGAATGGCAATCTTCCCTTCTCAAAACAACTGTAGCTGAAACATAATGCAAGGATGTTTTGATGGTGTGGTAACATAGGAGTTTGTCCCATGAGGTGCCTTCCTAACTTATCTGGTAATAAACAAAACCTTACCTTCCCAAGGGATTTCCCTTTTCATTCTTCAGGATATCTAGAAACAGAGCTTATTCTTCTGAAAATGATTCTAGTTGGATGAGGTCTGCTGTCTCCCAATGCTTAAGTGATTAGCTTCTAGGATCACCAGGGGCAGTTTGTAACAACTGAGCTGGAGCTCTTTTTGTAATTGTTTTACAGTGTGTGCTGCTGGGGAAAGAAGCAAGAGTCTCACATTTGCTAGGAAGCTGTTCTACCAGCAAGCTACTCTTACAGTTCTTTATCACATTTAAAGTACATTTTATTAGGATATAAATTATGAGTAATATCAGTAAAATCAATATTCTTGAGTGGTCAAGAAAATATTGACTTAGGACGTGAGGGAAACCAAAAGAACATTTTATTCCTGGGGTTTGGAGAGATATTTATTTAATTCAGACTTTATCAGACTGAATCTAGACTTTATCAGAAATGTCAATGTATGCACAACAGGAGGAATTTATAATGACATAACACCTTGCCCCACTCCAGAAAGAATAGAATCTAAGGCAATTTTGTTATCAAGTATTATTTTACCTAAGGATTCCATCCACTTTTGTTAAGAAGTGGCTTTGGGGGGTGGAGAGATGGCTCAGTGGATAAGAACACAGACTTCTTGCAGAAGACCTGAGTTTGAATCCCAGCACCCACATGGCAGCTAACAACTGTCGGTAACTCCAGTTCCAGGTGATCCAACATCTTGTTCTGTCCACTGTGGGCACTGAACAACACCGGTGCACTCACCTACATGGAGGCATAATACTCATACATGTAAAATAAAAAAAATAAAGAAAATATTTTTTTTAAAAGAAGTGGCTTTGGAAGTTTATTAAGTATTTTGTCGTTTTGTTTTGTTTTTTTCTTTCTTCCTAGAGTGATTTTTTTTCCAATAATGGGATTTGGGCAAAAGTGTTCTTCCAGAATCCACTTACAGGTACCAGGCAAATAGAAATCTGTCTCGTAATTCTCAGGGACAATTTAGTGAGTTGACACAGTGGATATTTGTTGAGGCTGGTTGGTAGAGTGGGTTAATAACTCCCAGAGGCCGTCTCTGGCTTAGACTACTCTGTTTAAGGCAGACCTGGGAATGGATCTGAACATCGTTTCATTGCCTGTGTCCAAGCATCTCTATTAGCCAAAGTTGATTGCCTTTTAAGGCAAGTCTGCTCTACATGACGAAGCCAGTTTTCTGTTCTTTTGTTTTCAATACTGAACTGAACTATGGGAAAGTTTAAAAATGCACCAAGCCCATTCCACTTTTTCTCACAACTGTATCTTTTCTTTTCTGTCACTCATTCTTAGAAATAAGAGATGAAAACTTGGTTTTTGTTGTTGTTTTTGTTTCACTTGTAAGTTTGTTTTCCTTTCTTTATGTCTTGCTACAAGTAGGGTGGAGCAATTTATAGAGACTTGAGGAAAATATCAGACAGTTGAGAATCTCCTCACAAAGCTGCAGGATTAGCTGTGGAGGGAGTGCACGTTTCCTTTTATAATTTCTTAGTCCATCACGATGGCCTAATATAAAAATAAGACTGCTTGCTTGCACCCCCTATTTCTAGAAACATGGAAGGATTTCTCTTCCGTGTTTTATTTCTTTGTTTCTGGCATCAGGAGCTGTATTAGTCACTTTTCTGTTGCTGTGATAGAAACACTGACCCAAGCAATTTATAGAAGAAAAAGTTTATTTCAACTGAGGTTCCAGGGGAATTACAGTCCATCATGGCAGGGAGGCATCGGGGCTGGAGGTGGCTGGAGCAGGAGTAGTAGAAGCTAAGCTCCACATCATCACACAGACACAGGAAGCAAGAGATGGACTGGGGATCTAGCAAAGCTTAAGAACTTTCTAAGCCCACCCCCAGGGACGAGCTTCCTCCAGGACAGCCACACCTTCTAAAACCTCCCAAAGCAGCACCATCATCTGGGGACAAAATGTCCAAATACTTGGAGCCTATGGGGGAAATTTCCATTCAAACCACCACATTCCACCATTTGGCCTCCATAGGCTCATGACCACATAAAATGCAAAATGCATTTAGTCCAATTTTAAAAGTCCCTGTTGTCATTAACAGTCTCAATACTATTTAAAAGTCCAAAGTCTATCCTGACACTCAGGTAAATATCTGAACTGTAAGCCTCTATAAAATCAAAAGACAAATTACATACTCCCAACTTACAGTGGAACCAAATACACATTACCATTCCAAAAAGGAGGAAAGGAGGCATAGTAAGGAAATACGGGACCAAAACAAGACTGAAAGCCAGCAGGGCAAACACCAAATCCAGTAGCTCTATGACCAACTCCTGGGACTTTATTTCCAAAGGGCTTATATGGCTCAGCTTCTCTAGCTTTGATGAGTGCAACACACATTTCTCTCTTGTGCTGGTACCACTCCCTGTGTGCAGCTCTGGCATCATGAATGTCTTCTTGGGGTCTCCGTTGCCAACCAGGCTTCACCTTCACAGCTTCATGAAATGGCCTATCAGGGCTTTCTCTAGGCAGGTCATCCCTGCTTCACGCTGCCTGCCCTCCGAGCCTCTCTGAAACCTTGGAGGAAGAACTGATGACCCCTTCACTCTTTCATCTTTCATGCCTCTAAAGCCAGCACCAGGTGAGCGACACTGCCAAGTTTGAAAGTTTGGGATGGACTCCAGCCTGTTTACCCATTTTAGAATTTTCTCTTCAGTGGCCACTGCATCATTTTCCTTTCATAAATTAGAGGCTTAAGTGGGTGTGGTTTTGCCCTGGAGACACTCCATTGTTTAAGTTTGAATCTCTAGGCCCCTCCTTAATCTCTTTAATCCCTTAATCACTTAAACTCCTTATCAATGGGATCCTCTCCATCACATGCCAGGGCTCCAACATTTACATTTATCTTCCTTTCAAACCAAACTGTATTTCTTTCTGCCCCATTTTCTCTCTTTCACTGTATATCTGCATAATATTCACCATTAATAGCCACACCATCATTTCTACACTAGGCTGTCTTGAAATTTCTTCCACCAGAGAAATTAGTCCATGGCTTTTCAACTTAGCCTCAGGCAAGCTTTTTGGCTGTGGGCAGACTCCAGCCAGACTTTTTGCCAAAATATCCCAATTGCTGCTTAAGTCCTTATTTCCCTCTGGAACTACATTGTTCTCAGCACTACTTTCTTCCAGGTGTTTACTAGAATGGCCTGTTAATCTCTGCTTACAGCAATCAACCACTTTTCTGGCCCAAACTTCCAAAGTCTTCCTCATTTCTTCAAAACTCCACATGATCAGGTTCTTCACAGTCAACAGCCCACGCTCTGGTACCAGTTACTGTATTAGTCACTTTTCTGTTGCTGTGATAAAAACATTGACCTAAGCAATTTATAGAAGGGAAAGTTTATTTGAGCTAAGGTTCCAGGGCAATTATAGTCCATCATGGCAGGGAAGCATGGTGGCTGGAGGTGGCTGGAGCAGGAGCAGCAGAAGCTAAGCTCTCACATCACCATGCAGGCATAGGAAGCAAGAGAGCAACTGGAGATCTGGCAAGGCTTAAGAAACCTCTAAGCCCACCCCCAGTGACACATTTCCTCCAGGATAGCCACATCTTCTAAAACCTCCCAAAACAGCGCCATCATATGGGGACAAAATGTCCAAATACTTGGAGACTATGTGGGACATTTTCATTCAAACCACTACAAGAGTGTTACAGATTTCCAAGTGACCATGAATCACTGAGACGCATATCTGGAACCTGTATATGGAGTTAATGCTCTCCCTTTCTTATTGTATTGACTTGGGACTTTTCACGTAAAGCTCTGAGCAAAAGGACTTATACTTCAGTAGTTTCCAGGAGAAACCCCACTGCAGAACTATCTCTGTGTTAGTGATACATTACAGTCTTGCTCCCAACTACAAATCCCATGTTTGCAGCATCTGGAATGGCTCCCTCTGGATGTCCTTTCTGCTTGGGTATACCTGGTCTACTCTTTCTGAATAGTTAGTTATACAGGCAGCAGAGGCTGGCTTATGCATCCAGAATAGCATCAGAGTCAAATCGTGCCTTAGTTTCTTTTCCTGCTATTGATGGAATACTCTGAGAAAAACTAGAGGACCATTTTAGCTCATTATTCAAGGCACAGTCAATCATAGTAGGGGTGTCAAGGCAGCACAAGTTTGAAAGAGCTGTTCATAACACATCCACTATGAGGAAACAAAACAGGAAGATTGTATGGTAGTAATAACCTCACTTCATTCTATAGATTCAAGTATTTGTTCAGGAATGTCCCACCCACAAGTAAGATGGGTCTTCCCACATTGTTTAATATAATCAAGAAATTCCCCCACACTCATGCCTAGAGGCCAATCTCCCATGAGATTGAGATTCTAGATTCTGTCACATTGACAATTAGTGCTAATCATCATGGGGTGAGTTGGGGGGAGCATGTCTAATAACTGTGCCAGGTGCCATAACATTTGCCACTTGTCAGCAAATGATTTTTTTTTTCCTAGCACTAATATTCTGATGTTGAATCTAGGCTACTAGTGGTTTCCAATTGTTTTCCGCCTCTTTAATTAACAGACAGTTTTGCAGCAACTTCCCTTTGGCATGCTTGCCAACTACAAGACACAGTGCCTGATGGTTCAGAGGAAAAAAAGCTACCTCCTCACCATCTGCATTAATGCACCAGCTAAATCCCTTGTCTTCCAGGCACATACAAATCAAGTGGCTTATTTATATCTGGCTGGTCTAGCATAGGGATACTCATTAGAAGCCTCTTGAGCTAATTAAACCATTTGATATATTGCCCATTGTATTTAAAACATGGCCTCTTCTTTTTGAAGCTTTTCCTATAGAGGCATTGTAAATAATCCCATATTTAGAAAACAAACACAGCAGACACCTGGCCTGTCAGAATCCTTGATGCTGCTTCTGCTTCTAGCTTTGTGCTGTCCCCAAAAATAAATAAAAAATATCCAGTTACATTAACATTTCTTTAGATACCGTTCCATATTCTTAGGAACATTAGAAATATCTTTAGCTAAAACAAACAAACAAACAACAACAAAAACCGAACTTTAATGTACTTTTATGTGAGGACTCTCTAGATGGACTTGCAATCAATAGATAATTTATATATCTGAACATGGTCCCATTTTCCAGACATAATCCATAATCCCCTCAAGACATTTTTCAAGTGTTCAGTACATACGTGGAAGAATATTAATTCCTGAAGAAGCACTGTCCAACTACACTGCTGGTTTTTGTATACTGCTGGGTTCTCCCACTGAGAGACAAACAGTTCTTCTGACCCACCATCAAGTATGATGGAAAAATACCTTTTATTTGTGTTTATTAATTATTTATAGACAGGGTGTCATGTATTATAGGATAGCCTCCTCATACATCCTATGAAGCTGAATATGAACTTGAACCTGAACCTCCTGTCTCCATCTACTGAATACTGGAATTATATCTGGGTAGCACCACATGGTTTTTTAAAGTGTTTTATGTTTTTAAGTCTGGGTCTATGTACTCTATTCTGTTCCAAAGAAACTCAGTTAACATAGTATAAGAATTCATATATATAATATATATTAGAACTCACTTTATCCCCTAAGTACTGTATAACCCCATTTTCCCAAGTGCTTCATTTCTTGACCAGAATGGTAGATGTATCATGGGATACCAATGGCTTCTTCTTAATCCTTGTTTTGAAAAAGTGGTCAAACACAGACCTGATAGTAATGATGGCTTTGGCTTTTAAAGGATATTATATAGTGCCGGAGGTTCGAACTAGCGACATCTGGGGAGGTGATGATTGGGGATGAGTAAGCATGCTGTTCACCTGCCCATGCCACCCACATTACCTGGGGACACTCAGATGCAACGAGGAGCCTAGTCAAGAAGGGACTCATTTATTGCAGGTATTACAATGCTTATAAATGCACCTGGAAATCCCCCCTTTCCCCTGAGAATGTATCTTAAGGATGGTCACGTGTTGATCATGCACTCCTCAGCAGTGCAGCAGTATTCTTCAGACTTTCAAAGCAAGCCAGGCCACGCCACCTGTAACTTCCTTTTGGGCCTATGCAAGATGGGATCTTTAGGTCCCCAAATATCCCTCTTTTTATTTTTATTTGAAGGCCGGACTGACTTTATTTCATGGGTTACCCACCTCATAGGCGGCTCCCTGAGGAGAGATGGCTATCTCCTTCCTCTAATCTTATGCATTTTTGCCTGTCTTAGGTTGTGCCACCTCTGATCAAGCCTTACCCATCACTGGATCATGCACCTGGCCATGTGCATGTCCTGTCTTAGGAGTACTTGTCATAAGACATCTTACCTGTCTTTGGCTAAAAATGCATCATAATTAAGGGCAGCCATGTGGGTAATGCCAGCCCGTGACAGTCTTAGTCTCTGCCTAACTTGGTTAGCCAAGCATGGGCAACTGGAGGGGGTCCTGGGGGGGTCCGTAATCATGAGCAGGTGGGCCATGGCAGTTCCAAGGGTCCTCTGTCGCTGAATTATCTGGTAAAGACACTTAAAGATAAGCATAATCAAGAGAAACAAAGCAAGTCATGGTGTAGGACAAGTTGAAATACTTCTGGGACCATGTACCTTTTAGCCAATCAGCCAGTTGTC
>NW_008332088.1:539552-541604 GCF_000622305.1 Nannospalax galili
TGGCTTGACCTTGGGGATTGTAGGGAATTCCTGTATTGTGTTGAACTCCCCAAAGTGAGAAGAAATCTTCTAAATTTTTACTCACAAAACATGGTCCATTATCAGTTTTAATTCTTTGGGGCAATCCTAGTGTAGCAAAGCACTGGAGAAAATGAGACTGAGCATGTTTAGACTTCTCTCCTCTATGAGTGGTAGCCCAACAGGCATGTGAGAATGTGTCGATGGACACAAAAATATACTTAAGCTTTCCAAAAGGAGCATAGTGTGTGACATCTGTTTGCCATAAGGAATTGGGCTTGAGTCCCCTGGGGTTTACCCCTGGCTGTTGCAGAGGTGGTACCTATAGAAAGGTTTAACAAGACTTACAGGTATGTACAGTCTTCTTTAGGTCCTTGATAGGAACTTGAGGAAACCTCTTATGGAGTCCCCGCCAATTTACATGAGTGAGGTTATGTATCCCCTGAGCTTCATTCAGGCCTGCTGACAGGACCTGGGTGGAAGCCACCTTGTCTGGCTCTGCATTGCCTTGGATAAAAGCCCAGGCAATCCTTGGTACCCCCTAAGATGCTGTAAGAAGATAGGGGCTTCTCTCTCTCTCTAAGGAGTGTACAAGTCTGAATCATCAAGATGTAATGGAGTTCCCATTCAACTGGATATGAGAACATAATAGCCCTGGAAGAAGATTGACTACATACAGAAAACAAATTCATGGTCTCACTTATCTTTGTTAATGTTAAAGCAATGGCCATGAGTTCCTTGAATTGAGCTGAGCCATCACAAGTGTGGACATATCTTTTTGGTTTCTCATCTGCCCCTGGGTATACTACCACTGCAGCTCCAAATCTGCCCCCATCAGTGAAAACATTATAGGCTTTTACTAATGGCTCCTTGACAAAGAGCCAGGGAGCATCCCAACAGAGGGCATGAAAGGAGGTCACCCATTTATGAGGGCCATAATGACAGTCCAAATTTCCCAGGAACCCTTCCAAGGGTATGTCCACTTGGTTATTATTTCTTCAGAGCCATTCAAAATCCCTAAGCCGATAATGGATACCTATTTTAAGATGGTCTATTTCATAATGTCTCCGAACTACATCACACCCTTTCTCAATCAGGTCAGCCAATTGATCCATGGGTGTATAAACCCTTGGTATGCCTCCCAGCGAGGCATGCACCCATTGAAGGGGCTTCCCATCCTGTGTAAGGACGGATGTCATCAGGGTCTCACTGGAAAGTACCCATAACCCAAGATCTTTTCTAGATGTGTACCCGGCAAGTTGGGCTCAGTCCAGGGTATCCTAGATCTCATGTAAGATGTCCAGGTGTTGAGGAGCCAGGTGAATTAGTTCTGAAGGCTGTTTCCCTACTAGCAACTGAGACAGTGGTCTTAAAATCTCAGTGGGAATAAGCATCCAGACCCATAGCCAATTAATTTCTCCTAATAATTTTGGTAGCTCTGTCAGAGTTATGGTGGGATTGACAGCCAGTTGTGGTTTTCAAGGACTTACTCCTTCCAAAGAGGGTATGGTTCCCAGAATTTTAAAGGGAGCAGTAGTCTGTATTTTATCAGTGGATACATGGAGTCCGCCTGTCTGTAGACATTTCTGAGTAACCTTATATAACTCTTCTAATTGTTGGGGGCTGTGAGCTCCCAAGATTATATGATCCATGTAAATGTACACAGTGGCATGTGGCAGCAAGTGAGCAGGCCCCAAAAGGGTCTTCACATAGCTTTGGTAGAATGCTGGGCTATTGGCCATACCTTGGGGTAGAACAGTCCATGCATACCTCTCATCAGGCATTTTAATGTTGGTGGAAGGTACAGAGAAAGCAAATTTTTCGCAATCATGGGGTTGTAGAGGGATAGAGACAAAACAATCTTTAATGTCTATAACTATAAGAAATAAATCTGAGGGAATAGCAGGGATCCAAGGCAGCCCCCTTAAGGGTGTACCCACTAGGGTCATTCTGGCTTTGACTTTATGCAAGTCTTGCAGCATTCTCCATTTGCCAGAGGCTTTCTTAATAACAAAGACAGGTGTGTTCCATGGA
>NW_008332088.1:541970-545409 GCF_000622305.1 Nannospalax galili
TCATCATAAAAGGCCTTGCTATCAGTGGTTATGCAGGCCTGTGCGTCCCCCAAAATATCTTGTCCTATGAGGTTGGACGATAACCCTGCCACCACCAGGGGTCGCACCTCCCCTTTAGCTCCATCTGCATCCTGCCAGGTGAGCCATTCTCGAGTCTCCTCTGATGGGGTGTATCCTCCCATACCTAGGATTCAGGGCCCAGAATTTAGGTGCCATCATGATGGGACCTCCTCCTTTCTAAGAATGGTCCTATCAGCCCCTGTATCCACTAGGCAACAAATCCTCCTGCTGCCTATTTCAAGATCCATCTTGGGCCTTACACCATGGATAATAGGGACTGTCCAATTCACCATAGGTTTTTCTCCTCTCCCGATCCCTCCCTGAGGGCACTGTAAATGTAGCTGATCATGGGGAAGTCCTCCTTTTGTCAACGGGGTTAGAGGCTGTCCCCCACTTAGTTTAAATGCTTTCCTTCAATATCAAATCTGGATTTACAATCCTTTTGCCAATGGAGCCCTTTGCGACACCAGGGATAGGGCATAGATGGGGGTCTTTTTGATACCCCATATCCAGGCTTAGGCCAGTTCTCTTGCTGAGGGCAATTTCTTTTAATATGGCCAGTCTGGCCACAGCCAAAACATGGGCCTTCTATCCCTTTAGGACCCATTGTTACCTGCTGACCCAGACTAAATGAATTAAATGCCTGGGTTAAGGCATGGGTCAGAGCCATGGCTTTGGTTTGCCCCCTCTGGGTTCCCACCTCCTTGGAAGCAATTATCCATTGTCCCATAGACCTGTCCTTAAGGCCAGCACAGGCTACCTTGTGATCAGCATCCATTCCATCCCATACCAAGAGTTTAGTGAACTGCTCCCTCAATGGGCCTGGGGGTAATTTTCATTTTAAGCTCTTCTCCACTCTGTCTATAAACTTGTAGAGGGGTTCACCAGGCTTTTGATTAATTCCTGCAAGGGGGGATTTGGTAGGCCCCTCGTCCAATTTTCTTCAAGCAAGCATTTAATCCTATGGCCCTGACCTGTTCTGTATATGGGGCTGGAATGCCCGACTGTTACTCCCCTGTGCCATAACAGTCACTTGAACCAGTCAACATCCCAAAAGTAATGGGGACCGGTGGGTTGGCACTTGTATTCCTCTCAGCCTGTATCCTGCATTCCTCCTTAAAGAGGGCACACCATTTAATATAGGGCTAGGAAGGACTGCTTTGGTGAGGTCCAGCCTATCCTTTGTAGTACAATGCTGATGAGCCAAGCCTTGGAGGAGAGTATCTACCCAGGGTGATCCCGGGCCATCCTCAGCCACTGCCTATTTTAATTCCTTTAAATCCTTTGCCTCCCAGGGATACCAGGGGTCAGGGCGCGCGCCTCCTGGGTTTACATTAATAGGATACGCTTCCACCCGTGGTCTCACAGAAGCCTCCTGAGTGGGGCAAGAATCCTGGAAATGGGGATTGTTTTCATGGGTTTCAGGAAGCCCTGAAGCTGGCCAGGGCACGCCCAAGGTGCTGCTTTTTACTTTGGCTGCTTTTGGTTCCATTTCTGTTGCATTTCTGCATTCTTCCTCAAACCCTTCCCATGATTCCCATGCCAGGGTTTCTGAAGGCTCATCAGGAGATGGAGCCGAGGGCTTAGGGCTCTTGGGCCAAAAGCATGCCTTTAAGGCCGAAACAATAGGGTAGAACTCCAGTGGTGGCTCAACCCCCAATTGAATCTCCCTTTGTCTAGCTAGATGTTCTACATGTTCCCATGTATCCCCAGTAAAAACATTAGCCCCAAGTAGCCAGGGAGCCAAATGAATTGTCTCTGCCCAAACCTTTTGAGCTATGGGAACTGATAAATCCAATACCCTGCTTTTAAGCATATCTCTCAGAGCTTTAAGCACTGGGTCTTCAAACTTAAAAATTGCGTTACCCATATTTAGTGTCTTGCTTATCCCGAACCTCCTCGATTGGCCCCAATCCATTTTTTCTTCTTTCTTACTTCTTTATTTTCTTCTTTTGACCTTCCTTCAAGCGCCACATTGAGCGCCATTTGCAGGGGGTTCGAACCAGCGACCCCCGGGGAGGTGATGATTGGGGATGAGTAAGCACACCATTTGCCAGCCCACGCCTCCCCCATTACCCGGGGACACTCAGATGCAACTGGGAGCCTAGTCAAGCAGGGACTCATTTATTGCAGGTGTTATAAAGCTTATAAAGGCACCTGGAAATCTCCCCTCCCCCCGAGGGTGCATCTTAAGGATGGTCACGCGCTGATCATGCACTCCTCAGCAGAGTGGAAGTACTCTTCAGATTTTAAGCAAGCCAGGCCGTGCCCCCATTAACTTCCTTTCGGACCTATGCAAGGTGGGGCCTTTAGGTCCCCACAATATAGTTTAAAAGTTAGATATTAATCTCTTTAATAAAAATCTCTGCAAATCTGGCACTTGTGTCTCATGCTAATGGCAAAAGCCAGGATATCCAACTCCAAACATTATTCTACCAATTGCAGGAATCTGCTAGCTCTGTCTCCTTTTTATAATTCATTATTTTAGCTATTGAGACATATTTCTGACTATTCCTGACTAAAGGATTCTTCATTCACAAACAGACATATTCTGTCTTCAGCAATCTGCAGATCTAGCCTCCTCCTGCTTTGCAGGTCTATAGCTGCTAAGTGAATCTACTTGGTTTTGCAGCACTACTGATTTGATGACGGTTTCTATGCCATCTGACAAATCTATGGATAACTTTGCTGAAAGTGGATGATGCAGCACTTTTTCCAAATTTTGTGTCCATTCCAGGTATCATTCCTTGACCAAATAGCAGATGTATGAGTTGAATAGCTCTTTTAGATTGCATCTGTGTTTCTAAAGGCATTGTGAGAGTTTGTTTGCTGGAGACAATGTCCATTTTGAGAGAAAAGATTGCCAGGGTGCATATATACTGGGCTGGATAGCTTCAGTGGACAACTTGACACATGTGAGTGGAGGGAACTTCAGTTGGGAAATTTCCTCTATTGTGTTATCCTGTGAGCATCTTTGTAAGGATTTTATTGATTATAGAGTGATATGGGAGGACTCAGCCCACACTGGATGATGCCACCCCTGGGCACATGGTCCTGTGTTGTATAAAATCTACCCGATAACTTTATAGACATTCACAGGTGCCAAGGATCCAAGTGCAATCGACTAGTAATAACCAGATACATACAGATTAGAGATCCATGCACCAACATCTCAGACAATGAGTCTTTTTGCAAGGAACAATATATTCTAAAATGAAATGGAGGTCTTTTTTAAAGGTTAAAAAACTCATTCAATTCTATGTCTTACAGGGCTTATACTGAGTTCAGTATTGTATAACTGTATGAACTCAACTGTGAACCTAGAACATGTACCCACTTGTGAAAGAGATGTACTCTTGCTCTGGAGTGTGTTACTGAA
>NW_008332088.1:545493-582558 GCF_000622305.1 Nannospalax galili
ACAGCAGGCTGAATTCAGGTCAGAGAAAAAGCCAATAAGTGGTATCTTCCATGGCCTATGCTTCAATTTCTGTCACATGAGTTCCTGCTGGAGTTCATGCCCTGCCTTCACTCATTGAAGGACTGCACCATAAGGAGAAATGAACCCTTTCCTCCCAAAGTATTTTAGGTACCAGGCTTTATCATAGCAGCAGAAAGTAACTAGGACAGAAGTTGGTACCAGAGAGTGGGGTATTGCTGTGATGGGCCTGACTTTATGTAAAGGAGGATGGTGAAAGTTTTTGCAACTTTGGCTTGGAAAAGCACTTGGAGCTCAGCAGCTGTTTTGTAGGAACTTGGAAGATAATGCTGGAAGAGGTGATGATGATGGGGGATGATGTCTGAATTTTCAAAGTGAAGTAGAGAGGCTGTCAGGGTTGTTTGGTATATTTTGAATTAAGATTTTTTTTTAATTGAAACCTTTTGTGCTTTATTGGATAGTTGATGCTGATCAGCTGCTGCTGAAAAATCAGCTGTAATACGAGATCAGCAGCATCAAGTGAAATTTGGGAGGTATTTGCTCAAGGTCAGCAAACAGATGCTATGGTCAAGAAGAACTGAAGGATACACATTAAACTGGTAGTAGAACTTGACAATGTATAAGAATCTCCCAGTTGGCACTGCTGTGGAAGGTATGAAGGAGTTGTGAGAGAATCTGAAGCTTGGTACCCAGAGAGGACCAAAGAGGTCATTGGTGAAGGTGCCATCTTGGCTACAATGGAGACCTCAGCATATTAGAGATGCCAGAACCATAGAATGACCATCAAGAACATCAGCACGTGTAGAGTGGAGCTGGCCTGAACCTGAAACAAGCTGTGTGTGCTGTGGACGGCAGAGCCAGAGAGGTGCAGCTGCCCAAACTCTTTGGAGCCCAGAAGATCATGAGCGAATCCCAGATGTTCAACTGTGAGCTACATTGACAGACCAAGGTTTTACTTGGGTTCCCAGTCCCTCCCTCTTGAAGAAAGCAGCATTTAACTTTTTTTTTAAATTTTACAGGAGCCCACAGTTAAGAGACTTTGGATTTGTGAAGAGAGAGTAGACTGTTGATGTGTTTAAATATCTAGGGACTGTGGGACTTTAAAAGTTGCACTGTTTTATTTTATAATATTGATATTAACATCATATCTTAGGAAAAAGAAACAGGTTGTGTGTTAATAGTGATGTGTTTTTGTGTCAAGGTGACAAGGGATCTTTTGTGCTGGATAGCTTCTCTTGTTGACATACCTGGATAGAAGGAACCTCAGTTGGGGAATTTCCTCTATTAGATTGGCCTACGGGCATGTCTGTGAGGCAATTTCTTGTTTGTTGAGTGACACAGGAGGGCTCAGTTCATTGTGGATGATGCCACCCCTGGGCACATGGTCCTGAGTTGTATAAGAAAGTAGTCTAAGCCCAGGCCAGCTTCTGTCTCCAGTTTCTGCTTCCAGTTTCTGCCTCCAGGTTCCTGCTAGAGCTTGGGCCCTGGCCTCCCTCTGTGAAGGACTGTACTACAAACTGAAATAAACCTCTTCCTCCCCAAGTTGGTTTTAGTCATGATGTTTATCATATCAATAGAAAGTAATTATACATTTCCGATTCCTGGGTAGATATATATATGCATTTGTCCCACATATGAAAGACATGATTGGAGATGGTATCTGATGCTCTGAGAGGGAGAGAGAGGACAGGATTTATTTGTGGTAATGAGCCAGATCCCCTACTGGCTTTGCCCCTATTTTGCTTATCAGACATGAGGGGGCTACTTGAGATAGCTCATCTGCCCTCATAGCAAGTTTTAACATAGAGACCAGTAGGGTCATCACGATCACATTTGTCACAGTGTGTGGTCAATATTGGAGAGCATCCAGGGATCAGTAAAGCCAGTAACCCCTCAGTAACCGGAGGTTAATATTATTGAGAAGGTGGTGACAAGTCCAGTTTATAACTTGATACAGGCAAGGGTCTGAATCTTGAGCCCTATCTGATTTGAGTCCAGGTAAGGGATGATCATTTAGGTTAGTGTTTCAACACTAGGCCTGAAACACTAGGGCAAGTCTGATCTTGCAATCTTCAACAGTGTTGTGGTTTTATTTCTTGTCCATTATATATTCTGTTTCTAAGAGTTAATTATTTCCTCTGCCTTGTAACATCTGGCAAACTGGGCTAGAAGGCAGTGCAGGGACTTAGAGGTAATGCCATGACTCCCCTTAAGGTCAAGTTAACAGTAGCAGAGGTATGGGAATAGGGCTCTGAACAGGTTCATGGGAAGCATAGCATGCTAGATATAACATTCTGACTTAACATGCTTACCCTCTTAAGTAACCCTGTCCTTCATAAAGAAAATAGTGGGGTTCCTGTTTCAAACATCAATCAAGTTCATTGTTCCAAGAGGAGAGGCAGTACGTGGAGAACTACATTGTCATTAGGGAGTGTATTCAATTGCTTTAGAGTTTATTAAAGCAGGTACAGGCTGTTACACTAAGGAGAAGATCCCTTCAAACAGGCCCATCTCCTATGTAAAATATTGGCATGCAATTCTTTGTGATTGGCTCCAGTTGTTTGGAGCTGGCTTAGTTGGACTTACAGAAAACATTAAGGTTAACAATAGCATAATGTCTGCGTCAATGAGGTTGTTGGTGGGGAACTCAACCTGCTACAGAATGAACGCTGATTTGGTCTCGTCTCTCCCCTTCTGATTGGGACATTTATTTTTTCAGTGTCCAACTTCTTGCAGTGGGTGTCCAACTTTCTGTGGGGAGTGTGGGGCTTGGGCTTGTTTTTCATCTGGTTCCATCCAGGTCTGGGAGGAGCAGGTCGCTCAGCTCTCAGTGCTGCCATCAGCAGGGCTGCCTTATGTTTCATCTTCTTTGTCTGCCCTTTAGTGACCTACTTCTGGTTCACGAATACTCAGTTAACAACCTCCAACACTGAATACTATTTGCCCCTACAAAATTTTCCAGTTTCTGTACCTTTATCAGTGTGTCTCCTTGTATCTGGCTCACGAAGGATGCATTTACCATTTGCTTGTTTGGGGGACTTCAGGGTCAAGAGGCGTGTGTAGGTGGAAGCCTTCACACAGCCTCTCATAAGCACCTGAAGGGCTCTCATCTTGTTTCTGTAGGTTTTGTTTCTTAGTTCCTTCTTTCAGTCCTTCTACCTGGGCCTATTGGCACCTGCCTAGGCAGGCCCTGTCATCCTCTGATTGCAGTCCCCCGGTGAGTCTTTGGAAATGTATTTCTGATGCCTGTTTTTGCAGTATCTGCCTCTGGGTCTCAAGGGAAAGGCAGATCATCTATTTCTGGAAGAATTTCAATACTTGGAGAGCATTTCTCTTTTCAATCAAAAGTATAAACATCGTTTTGTCTAATTTACGTTTTTTCTGTTGTCCCTCGTTATGGCATAAAACATTCCTTATATGGAATTTCATCCTATTATACTCCCTCTTACAGAATAAACTTGGTTGCAAGATTTAATTATCATTTAAAGACTCATTGTGATTATATCTCTTGGTTTGCAGGATTATGATAGTGTGCTATCAAGAGTGACTATCTGGCCAGATGTGGTGTTTCATGCCTTTAATCCCAGCACTCAGAATGGAGAGGCAGGCACATCTCTGTAAGCCTGGTCTACATAGAGAGTTCCAGGACAGCTTGGGCTGCAGGGAAACCCTGTTTCAACCTGTATCCCCTTGCCCAAAAAATGAAATAATAAAGAATGACCACCTGTTTTATAGCCATTGCTGAGGAGCCAAACCCTTTCCTGTAATGAAGCTATAATGAATGGAAGACCCCACTAGGCTCTTCTCCCTAGTAGTCCAGTATTTCACTTTGTTACCAATGGTAGCTGTCTAATGAGAGAGAGAGAGAGAGAGAGAGAGAGAGAGAGAGAGAGAGATTTTGATAGGTATATGTGTTTACATGTATAAATTGTGAATTTGCTATTTCAGAGCTTTGAAACTGAATACAACTAGTTTTATTCACAATACAAGAGGGATAAAAATGAACAAGCAGATTACTACCCATTTCTTGGCATTCCTTTCCTTTAACAGGGATTCCCTGGGTAAAAGTGTCCTTTATTCTCCTAAGCCTTACCTTTATGGCAGCCATGAGAGATGAAAAAAATCTTCCTTCTGACCTTCACAAGCCTTCCTTTATTTACACGTCAGTGATATGAATCCCCGTGGGAAAGTCTCCCTTCAGTCTCCTAGACCTGCTAGGTCAGTTGGAATG
Organism: Nannospalax galili; assembly: GCF_000622305.1. Lineage (NCBI taxonomy): Eukaryota > Metazoa > Chordata > Mammalia > Rodentia > Spalacidae > Nannospalax > Nannospalax galili. Next base: position 549,743 of record NW_008332088.1, read on the forward strand.
CAAGAGACTATCTTTCAGAACTGAGAAACAACCCTAGAGCTGAGGCTGGTGCTTCCAATGTTTTAATCCAATCAGTCTTTTCGAACTCTGCTATTAAGACAACTAGATAAGATGTCTGTTGGTTTTCATTTCTTTTTCTCCAAAGAGTTGAGCTGAAACCAGGAATGGATTCTCTGAATGTATGCCAGTTTGTCAGTAGAACCATTTGTCCTGACAGGCAACTGCTTCTCTTAGTTCCTATTTTTGGCAGCATTATGGTATTTTAATAAAATATCTGGCCTAATAAGTATTTATTATTAACTCAAAATGAAAATAGTTCAGATTTTCAGTGAGTACATATACTTCCTATTGGTGAAAAATTCTGACTGAACTTGGAGTATAAAGATAAAAATATTCATTTAAATGAATCACTAGACAGACAATTATTTAGAAATACAGTGACTCTATGGATCTTTGACAATGAAAGTTATATATAAATATGTTTCAAATTAATCAAATCTACCAAGTGAAAGCTAAAAGTTTGCTAAATTTGGTGGTTCAATTTATCTTCAATACCAAGTTGACATTACTGTTGCAATTTTAATTCTCTATCAGGGATTCAATTTGATCTAATTATTGAGTGTAATCTCAGAGTCAGAGTCCTAGGTGTTTGACTCTAAGTTATTTGTGTCTCAATTTCATGAGGTATAAATAGTATGCAATTAAATGCCTTGTTCATGGCAACTCTAGTTAGATAGATTTGAATTTCCAATCTTTATTTATAATCATCTTAGCAGGACCATAGCTGTTTTTTATTCATAATAAATAAAATGTTTGGGGAACAAAATGAACACATACAGTGCATCAGTGCAGATGAAAATATTGAATATACATGCATTTTCCATTACTTTCCATACATTTCTGCTTTCACATACAGTTAATTTATTCCACATATACAGTATACTGTTAGATTGTTATGAAGTCATCTTAATTGCTATTAAGAAGAAAACATACATTTTAATTAAAAATTGTTTACATGTCTGAGAAGAATATAGCATTTGATTTTGAAACTTTGGTATCCTTTGGAGATGAATAAAGTATTCTTACTTTCATCAACCCAACTGTGGAGTAATTTTCTGAGAATTGGAATAGAAATCTTACTTCCTGGAAAGGTGAGACGCTCATAAGATCCAAGTTCATGAACCTTCCCAGGCTCAGGAAGATCAGAAAGAAACAATATTTATAGTTGCCTAGCTAAGGTTCTATAAGCTGTAACAATTGCTGAGGGGAGGAAGCTGTGTCTGTGGATCTGCCTGCCAGGTGTGGAAGGTGTTCCAGAAATGCATCTTTGGTGAGTCATCATACATGCTGTGCAGGAGCTTTCTAGTAATGCAGCTGCAAGTGAGCCTCGGGAGGGGGTTTGTTCTGAGATAAAAGAACAGAATATTAAAGGGAGGTGATCAACAATGTTGCGCCCACCCTGGCCAGCAAGGAAGACACAACCTCCGGTTCCTTCTCGTCAGCAATCTTTATTGCAGGAATCAAGTTGAGTTTCAGCGATGTCGCGGACGGCGAGCCCCGATCCACCTCGGGAGCAAGCTTATATATATTTCAGGCAGGGGAGAGAATTCTATCCCCATTGGAGGATTTACTGGAGATACTTCCTTGCTGGCCAGGGTGGGCGCAACAAACAAGATGTTCTAAAGGGCAGTTAAAAACCAGGGTGTTATAAAGGGAAATTAGAGGTTAAAAAAAACAAAAAACCCCCACAAAAACAGGGTGCTCTAAGGGGATATAAAAAACAGGATGTAGTAAAGAGAGGTGAAAAACAGGATGGAGTAAAGGGATGTAAAAAACAGGATCCTGCAGTGAATCTCTTTATGTACAGGAAGTAAACAATTCAAAGGGGTCAATAAGTCCCTGAAACTGACCAGATTCAGTGGGCTCCTCAGGCTCCAAACATATTTAAGAAGTAATTACTACTGAGAAGTACTCTCAGATCTCAGACAAGGTCATCTGTCTTGAAGAGGCTCAGACCAGCAGAACGGTGGAGAAGAAACCAAGGCAAGCTGACCATCCTAGAAGAAGCATACAAATCATGCTAGCTGAAAGAGCGAGAGCGAGAGCAAGGGAGATCAATGTGCATGGAAGAGGCTCAGAGTCAATGGGACCACTGGGAAGAGGCACACTGCTCAAGGGTTTCAGCTTTTGTGAGCTATCCCATGGTGGGATAGGCTTTGGGTGATACAGCTATCTTTGAGTTGTTGCACTCTGTCAATAACCACTCACTCAACTTCCTGTAAGTAACCCTAATAAAAAGCATTGGTTCACCATGTTGGACTTTGGTATAATCCTTACTTTGGTTTGCTGTTGGTTCCCTAGCTGGGGTGAGCAAACATTGGTTCAGTCCTCTGTAGGAACAGTGTCACACATTAGATCATTTGTGTGGTCTACCATCGGTGCTCTCTCTGTGGTCAATAGATGTTTACTTATATCTCACCAGAGAATGTCACACAAAACCATTTCAAGCTGATCATTTCTACTGCTTCATTGTGAATCTCCATGTCAAAAATGAAATTGATGACCATCTACCCATCACCTCTTTCCAGGGAAGCTCTTGCCCAATCCCCTCATCAAGAATTCATCATTTCTCACATTGCTTACACAAAATTGCCATGCCTCTATTTCCTTCTTCCAGCACTGAGCTTTACTTAAAGATTTTGGATCACTTTAATTTTGTCTGTTCCACTTCAAACCTGTTGCCTGCAGAATAAAGACTCTCAGTTCTGTTCACTTTTACCACTTTCTCATTGACTAGTCTTTAGCAAAACCATGAAACATACTGATGTGCTTTTTACTTTTATGCATTTAGATCTCAGTCCTTTTCTTCTAGTCCTTTCCAGCTGGTCCCTAGCTTGGCATTCTGTGCATTTAAAAAATATTGGCATAAACATATCAACTGGTACATTGTCTTTCAATATCATATTAGGTAGAAGTAGTTGATTAAATTTTGTTAATCTGTGAATTCACACAGCTCTTCAGTGTACCAGAAACAAACTCAATCATATACTTCTTCTTATAAAATTACTTAGAATTTTCTTTCTTTTTCTGGTATAATTATTTTTTCAATGCAGAGTAAATGTTTATTTTAAAATGTCATAAAAGGGGCTGGCGACATTGCTGAGCAGTTAAGAGCACTGGCTGCTCTTGCAGAGGACCTAGATTTGATTCCCAGCACCAACATCATGGATAACAACCATTTATAACCTCAGTCCTAGGGGAATCTGACATCCTCTTGGAACCTCCTCGGGCATTGCATGACAAGGGTGCACTTACACACATGCAGGCAATACACTTATACACATAAAAAGAATAATTAAAAATATTTAATTCATATAAAATATGATATAAATCAGGAATATTTAAAATGTCTTGCATATAATGACTACATAATAGTTGAATGAACATTGCTAAACTTATTCTTTAAATCTACCTTCTTTTTTTTTAAAAAAATATTTCATTTATTTTCTCTTCGAGGTAGAACACAAGCCGTGAAGCATGTCTAGAGGTCAGAGGACAGTTTACTAGTTCTCTCCTTTCCTATTCAACATTTTCCATACTGAACTCTAGGAGACTGAACCAAGATTATCAGATTGGTGGCAACCAAGCATCTTTCCATCTGAGACACTCGCCAGCTCAAATATACTGTCTTAATCATAATTTAAGTTTTTATAGGACAATTTTTATAGGACTCAGAACCATAATCATGCATGCTTCATTTGAAGCAAAATATAACTTAGAAAATATGAGATGCAAAATATTCTTGGAAAAAGATGAGCAAAGAAACATGATTTTATGGTGACCAGTGAGTTTTACTTATATAGTGCACCTCCCTCTGCTTCCCTGGGCCTGCACAACCCCCAGACCTCTCCGACTGGCAGGCTGCTTTCGGGGGTAAGTCAAGTGCGCCCTTGGTCTCTTGACTCCCCCAGCCTCATTCACCCTCCTATATCCCCGACCCTCTCCCCCTAGCCTGGGTCCTGTCCCATTCCTTGTCTTGGTGCCCCAGACAACTGGGGAACCACCATGGCATCCTGATCCTTTGCATCCAGACCAATTCATATCCTTCTTTGTGTCCCCAGGAGCACTGCTCCTGGGCCTGGCCCCACCCCCAACTCCCTCTACTTCCCTGGGCCTGCAGGACCAGCAGGCCTCTGGCCAATGAGCCGGCGTCCCTCACTGGGATAAGTCGATGGCACTCTCCCTACTTTGACTCCCCCAGCCTCATTCCCCCTCCCATCTCCTCTGCCCATCTTTCCTCCTAGTCTGGGTCCAGTCCCATTCTTTCTCTAGGTGCCCCAGGCACCTGGGGAACCACCACTGCTTCCTGATCATTTGCATCCAAACTAACCCACTTCCTTCTCCAGTCACCAGGAACACTCTTGGCCTGGCCCTGTCCTCACCTCCCTCTACTTCCCTGGGTCTGCACAACCTACCAGCCTCTTTCCAGGGGGAGGGGGCTGACTGTTCTCCTCCTGATCCTCTGCATCCAGACCAAGCCAACTCTTCAGTGCAGTCCACAGGAGCCCTGGGGGCCACTACCCACCTCCATCTTCCTTTGCATATCTGGGTGGCACAGCCACCAGCTGCCCCAGAACAGCATCTTTCCTGGATCCCAGCCCAGTCCAACCCCCAAATTCCTGAGGCCAAAATCTTTCCTGGAGGGATCCAGATCTTAAGAGAAAGCCTGAGAGGATCTGATCCTCATCAGACTTGGGCCTCTGTGGGAACTCTTGAAGACAAAAGCAATCTGCCACTCCTTATAAAATCAAAAGAATGAATCAGAAGCTTAGAGGAACCAGGTTTTCATGCCCAAAAAGTAAACCAAAAGACATATAAAGTTTACAAAAAGAAGCAGACCTAAACTTGAAAGCTTGAGTCTCACACAGAATCTGAAACTACAAAAGAAATTCACATGTTAAAATCACAGAGAAAAAAATAATAACATGAAAAACCAAAATAACACATTCCTACCAAATACCAATAGTCCTCCAGAGGAGTACAGTGAGACCCCCCCCCACCAGAGATAATGCAGGACATGGAACTCAAAAGAACAATTATAAACATAATAAAAGAATTCAGTGAATTTAAAGAACACACAAACAAACAAATCAAAGAACTGAAGGAAGATAAGGATAAACTTCTGAATGAATTCAGAAAAGAGTTATAAATATTGAAGAATACTCAGGCTGAAATGAAGAAGGAAGTGAAACACTCAGTAAGGCAATTAGAAATGACAGGAGAAAACTTCACCAACAGGATGAATGAAATGGAAAACAGAGTATTAAGACTGGAAGATAAAGTGAACGAACTAGCCCACTCAAGCAAAGATTATGAAAAATTTTAGAAATCACAAGAATGAAATATGCAAGAATTGTATGACACCATAAAAAGACAAAACTTATGAATCATAATCATAGACATACAAGAAGGAGAAGAATCCCAAGATAATGGCATGGATCAGCTCTTCAACAGAATCATGGAAGAAAATTTCCCAAAATTAAAGACATGGCCATACAAATACAAGAAGTATATAGAACACCAAACAGACAGGACCAGAAAAGAAACTTTCCACGGCACATCATAGTAAAACACTAAAAGTACAAAATAAAGAGACAATACTGAAAGTTGCAAAGGAGAAAAAAGAAGTCACATATAAAGGAAAACCCATTAGGATTACAGCTGACTTTTCAGAGCAAACTATGAAAGCCAGAAGAGCCAAATGTCTATTATAGTCAAAGCTGAAAGAAAAATATTCCATTGCAAAAACAGGCTAAAGGAATTCATGTCCACAAAACCAGCCCTTCAGAGAGTTCTGGAAGCAATACAAAAAGCTGAAGAAAGGAAGGACTTACCCAAGGGGTTGCAGAAAGAAATTAATGAGGGTATAACTGTGGAAAAATACAGCTATATCAAGAATGTAAACAGAAATAAAAATGACAGGATTCAATACTCATCTTTCATTAGTAATTTTAAATATTAACGGACTGAACTCCCCAGTCAAAAGACACAGACTAGGTGAATGGACTAAGAAACAAAACATAACTTTCAATTGTCTGCAAGAAACTCATTTCACTTTCAAGGACAGGCACTATCTTAAAGGGAAAAGATGGAAAAAATATACCAAGAAAATGGTACTGAGAAAAATGTGGCATAGCAATTCTAATACCTGACAAAATAAACTTTAATCTAAAATTAATCAGAAGAGATAAAGAGGGCTACATAATTCTGATCAAATGAACAATAAATCAAGAAGATATTACAATCATGAACATATATTCACCAAACTCTGGTGCACCCAACTTCATAAAAACAATATTAAAGGACTTTAAGACCCAGATTAATCCCAACTCATTAATAGTAGGGGACTTCAAAACCCCACTGTCCTCATTAGATAGGTCAACAGGGCAGAGAGTTAACAGGGAGACATGTGAATTAAACAATACCATATATCACATGGACTTAACAGACATCTACCTAGTATTCCACTCAAGCACCAAAAGGCATACTTTCTGCTCATCACCCCATGGAAACTTCTCTAAAATAGACCATATACTGGGGCACAACACAAAACTCAACAAATACAGAAAGATTGAAATAATTCCATGCATTCTATCAGACCACAAAGCAATAAAGCTTACAATCAACACGTGAAGAATCCCTAATCAGCACATGAACACATGGAGATTAAAAAACACACTCCGGAATGATGAATGGGTCAAAAGAGAAATTAAGAAAGAAAAAGGTATTCCTGGAATTAAAACCTCTGGGACATGCTGAAAGCTGTCCTTAGAGGGAAGTTTATAGCTTTAAGAGCCTATATCAAAAATTCAGAAAGAACACAAATAAATGACTTAACATTGCAACTCAAGACACTTGAGAAGCAACAACAAATGAAACCAAACTCGGCAGACAAGAAGAAATAACAAAAATCAGGGCAGAAATTAATGAAAATGAAACAAAGAACACAATACAAAGAATCAGCATTTCCAAGAGGTGGTTCTTTGAAAAGATAAACAAGACTGACAGACCGCTAGCCCAATTAACCAAAAGAAAGAAAGAGCACCTCCAAATCAACAAAATCAGAGATGAAAGGGGAAACATCACAACAGACACCGGAAAGATACAGAACATTATAAGGGAATACTTTAAAAACCTATATGCTACTAAATTTGAAAACCTAAAAAATATGGCAAGATATCTACAGGCATGGGAACCACCAAAACTAAACCAAGAAGAGAGTAACAGCTTAAACAGACCCATAAGAAAAAAGAAATTGAAAGAGTAATACAAAACCTCCCAACTAAAAAAATCCCAGGACCAGATGGATTTACAGCAGAATTCTTTCAGACATTTAAAGAAGATCTACATCCAAAATTACTTAATTTATTCAAAACAATAGAAATGGAGAGAGAGCTTCCAAATTCCTCCTATGAAGCCAACATCTCTCTAATACAAAAGCCAGGTAAAGGTATAACCAAAAAAGAAAACTATAGACCCATATCCTTAATGAACATAGATGCAAAAACCTCAACAAGATACTTGCAAATCGCATACAGACACACATTAAAAAGATCATCAACCATGATCAAGTCAGCTTTATCCCAGAGATGCAGGGATGATTCAATATATGTAAGTCAATAAACATCATAAATCGTATAAATGGGCTCAAAGACAAAACCACATAGTCATCTCAATAGATACAGAGAAGGCTTTTGACAAAATTCAACATGCATTTATGTTCAAGTCCTAGAGGGAACTGGACTGGAGGGAACATACCTCAACATAATCAAAGCCATATATACCAAACCCACAGCCAACATCATTCTAAATGGAGAAAAACTGGAAGCATTCACATTGAAATCAGGAACCACATAAGACTGTCCACTATCTCCACTTCTTAACATAGTGTATGAAACTCTTGCAAGAGCATTAAGACAATAGCAGGAAATTAAATGAGTAATAATTGGAAAAGAAGTGATCAAATTATCCCTTTAGGCAGATGATATGATATTATATCTAAGAGATGCCAAAAAGTCCACCAGAAAACTCCTAGAAATTATTAACACGTTCAGTAAAGTGGCAGGTTACAAAATTAACCTACAAAATCTGTAGCCTTTCTATATACCAATAACAAGCAATTTGAGCAAGAGCACAGGGAAATACTCCCCTTCACAACAGCTGCAAAAAAAAATCTCAGAATAAACCTGACCAAAGACATTAAAGAGCTCTACAATGAAAATTTATATCTTTAAGAAAGAGACTGAGAAAGACATGAGAAGGTGGAAGGACCACCCATGCTCATGGAATGGAAGAATCAATATTGTGGAAATGACCATCCAACCAAAAACCATTTATAGAATCAATACAATGCCAATCAAAATCCCCATGACCTCTTTCACATAATTGGAAAAAAAACATACCAAGATTCATGTGGCATCACAAAGACCTCGGATTTCCAAAGCAACCCTGAGCATTAAGAGCAATACTGCTGGGACTACTATACCAGATTTTAAGAGGAGCTCATAAAAACAACATGGTACTGGCACAAAACTAGACCCAGAGATCAATGGAACAAAATTGAAGACCTAAATATGAGTAAATGCAATTTCAGCCACCTGACATTTGACAAATGGCCAAGAATATTCACTGGAGGAAAGACAGCGTGCTCAGCAAATGGTGTTGCCAAAATTGGATCTCCACCTGTAGAAGAATGAAACTTAATGCCTATCTTTCACCCTGCAAAAAAGTCAATTCCAAACGGATCAAAGTCCTCAATGTAAAGCCTGAAACTCTTAAACTGTAAGAAGAAAACATTAGGAAAAAAGTACAAGATGTAGGTGTAGGAAAGGATTTTCTAAACCGGACATCAATTGCTGAGGAAACAAGGGCAAGAATTAACAAACGGAAGCTCATTAAACTAAATAGCTTCCATACATCAAAGAGGCAACCAGGGAAGTGAACAGAAAACCCACAGAATGGGAGAAAATCTTTACCAGCAATACATCTGACAGAGGTTTAATATCCAGAATATATAACAAACTCAAAAAACAGAGAATAAAGAAAAGAAGTAACTCAAAGAAAATATGGGCTAAGGAGCTGAACAGAGAGTTCTCAAAAGAATAATTTAAGATTGCTATGAAGCATCTTAAAAGGTGTTCAACATCACTAATAATTAGGGAAATGCAAATTAAAACCACTTTAAGATTTCATCTTACCCCAGTCAGACTGGCTAAGATCAAGAGAACAAATATTCCCAAATGTTGGAGAGAATGTGGGGAAAGGGTAACACTCATCCACTGCTGGGGTGCTGTGAACTTGTTCAACCCCTATAAAAAGCAGTGTGGAGAACTCTTAAAAACTACAAATGAGCCTACTATTTAACCCAGTTATACCACTCCTTGGCATATACCCAAAATACTCATCCTATTGCAGAGACACTTGTAAATCCATGTTTGATGCTGCCCTTTTCACAATACCTGAGAGATGGAAGCAACCTAAGTGTCCCTCAATTGATGAGTGGATAATGAAAATGTGGTTCATTTATATGATGGAGTTTTACTCAGCAGTAAAGAAAGATGAAATCATGAAATTTGAAGGTAATGGAACTAGAAACTGTTATACTAAATGAAGAAACACAGACTCAGAAAAAAAAATCGACATATGTTCTCCCTCATATGTGGTAACTACAGGAAACAGGATAATGGAAAGGAAACAGGGAGGTAAAGGAAAAGAAAGAACCTGAAAGAGAAGAACAGTAGGAAACAGGCCTTAGTAAGGGCGATATGGACAAAAATTGGGTTAAGTGAGGGGGAAGGGAAGGGTATGCAAGGAACCTAGGGGATAAAGGGAAAGAAGGGGCTCAAGAGAGGTAGGACAATAGGAAAAGGGCATTATTAAGGGAGAAAGGAGAGAAAAAGGGGCACCTTACTTTGGAAAACCATGATGGAGTGGTGGGACAATGAGAAAGATATATAATGTGTAGCTAGTTTTAAAAACCAGAGGGAACCATATTATTCCAAAACCCACTGACAAATTATACATAGCAGATCAAGAAATATATGTCTAGGTAAGGTTTATCTGAGAACAATTGGTCTTTGCCCAAGATTTATTTACATGACACACAGTAATTAAAAGTACCAGACTGGTGGAGCTAACCTTCAAGTATGTTTAACAGAAATACTTTGAGGCCTATAATAATTTGGTCAGAGGGACATAAGGGACGGTTTTTGCTCCTTGACCTCCTAGTTCGACTAGTTCCAGGGGACTATGAGCATCTCTCAAAATGTCCTGTAATTGTGGTGGGTCACCTGTCTTCTTAATCAAGGAGGCTGAGGAGACCCCACCAGATGGACTTCAACCAGTGCCCAGTTTACAAAGAGGATGGTCAACATAGGACGTTTCCTCCATGCTTCCAAGCAAAACCAACCATGGTTGAGCAAGACCTTTGACTTATCTTCACATAGGTGGAACTGGAAAAATAAAGGAGCCAGGGCCTCCTCCCAAGTCCATGTGACCCCTGAGGAACAGATCCTCAAACCACCTGAAGTGTAAAAATAAATTGGTTTATCTCGGCCAACTGTATGGCCTTAAAGACCCAAAAGGAAAGTATTACCAAAGATTAAAGGGGCCAATATAATTTTTTAAGAGTCCATATACATAGCTAAATGCTACATAACAAGCAGCAATGTCAGATAGGCTATACCTTCTTTTGAATTGTTGTGCAGAGTGGCCAAAGGGACTCCCAGATAGTAACCCAGCATAGAGCTGGGAAAATGAACAGCAGACCCTAATCTTATCTAAAGGAATACTGACAACTTATTGTTACTAGATGAGGAACAGCTGACCCTCGGGTGCTGACAACACAGCAGACAGTAGCAGGGATATCAGAGTATAAGGGCTCTAGTGGGGGGAAGGAGGTTATTAGAGGGTGACATCTGGGAAGTGGGTATATAGTTGAATAAGATGGTTTGGGATGTTCTGTGTGATACACACACACACGCACACACACAAAATCAACAAATTTTTAAAAAATTTGAAGAGGAAGCATGGAAATTTATGTCATGTTAATTAGTAAAGTTGAAAATCATTACCATTGGAATCTACCTGATGACTTTATAACATACACAGGGGCCAAGGATCCATGCGTGACTGATTGTGACTAGTAATAATCAGATACATACAGATTAGAGATGCATGCCCCAATATCTCGATGTTAATAGTAAAAACAATGAATCTTTCTGCAAGGAACAATGTATTCTAAAATGAAATGGAGATCTTTTTTAAAGGTTAAAAACTCATTCAATTCTATGCCTTACAGGGCTTATACTGAGTTCAATATTGTGTAATGTTGGGACATGCTGTCCTGGCCTCCATCTGTACCTCCCCTGCAGTGACCTTTTGGGCCTCGTGGTTCCTCAGTCTCAGAGTTCTTTATCAGCTCATCTTCCAGTATCAGGTCCTGAGAACACCATGACCTGGCACTGACCCTGGGGTCATGGGACTGCTCCCCCGCCCCCGTTGGGTCAGCTGCCTTCTGGGCTAGGGTATAAAAGCAACCTGGGGCTGAGAAATAAAGGCTTCCTCTGCTACACTAAAAGCATGATTGTCTCTTCAATCCTGATGTCCTCCGCTCAGAGATCAGCTTCATGCCACTCAGGCATGGCAATTGGAGGTCCCACTGAGGTCTGGGAAAGAGAGGTAAGCGGACAGGGTCGTCCCAGGCCGGCAGGGATGTATTGGGGATTTACCATGGGAACTTCACATAGTAAAAGGGAGCTACAGCTCCAACTTAAAGACGCTTAGAGGAACAAGGAACAGCAGTTAAAGCAAAGGCATTAGAGACATTTATTAGCACTATAGAAGAAGCCAGCCCCTGGTTCCTGAGTGGAAGGGGTTTAAATATACATGATTGGGAACAAGTAAAGCGAGATTGTCAAAGACAATTGCAGAGAGATGGTCCTGATACTTTCCCGATCACTACATTTTCCTTGTGGCACCTGGTTAAGGATGCTTTGTTAACTGATAAAGTGAAACTGAAACTGGAACTTGAAGCGGTGAAAGAAGTTTTAGAAGAAATTCAGAAGGAGGAAATTTGCCGCTCTTTGGAGTCTACTGGGGCCCCTGAGAAGACTGAGGGAGCATGTGGGGCTATACCCTCTGCTCGAATGAGATCCGTTAAGGTGGATCTTTGTGACAGTGACACCCCTGAAAACAGTGATATTTCTGAGGATGATAGGGAGGAGGAGGTGCTCTGTAGGGACATACGGGAGTTAGAAAAAAGATTAAAAAGATGCAAGGTGAGAGAAAGGGTTCAACGTCCACCTCCTTCCGCTCAGCCAATGGAGGAATGGTGGGGGAGGCCACCAGATTATGAAAATCTTACAGAGTCACTGATCAAAGTCCAATTTGGATCAAAGTTAGTGGCACCAGTAATAGAAGTCCCCGATCCTAATCAACAAGGTCAAGTACAGCGTCAGCACTTCCCGTTACAATTTAAAGATTTAAAAGCCCTTAAGGAAGCCGTATCAGCTTATGGGGGTCCAGGCTCTTCCCACAAATGTATATGGTCCTTTACCCTCCATTCGATGGGGTTGATTTTGGGAAGGAGCAGTACCATTCTTAAGGGAATACAAGTACATCCTGGTGTAATTGATTCTGATTATGAAGGGGAAAAGGTAAAAAATGTTATAGCATTGCTTACTTGTCTTTGGAAAAAATTTCTCGTTAAATGCTATGGCATGTGTGCTACCCCCTTTCTTTTTCGTGTTGTGGAATTCTACTAATGAGGATGTGGGGAGTTCTCTTAATTGTTCTAGAAATTGTACGGTGAGCAACTGCTGGGACCGATACAGTGATTGTCCGGATACCTGCAATGATTCCTTTGCCAGTAGGAGAAGATCGGGCCAGATCAGAATTGATACTATACCGGGAGAAGCGTGACTTTGAAATCACCGGCAGTCCTAACCATCATAGCAGTCCCCTCCACTGCTGCCGCAGTCACCAGAATCGCATGGTCTCAAATGGCGGCAATAGCTAAGACAGTGGACAAGCTATTGGAACGCATCAGCGAACACATCCAAATTGAACTGCTTAATATAAATCATCAGAGTGCATTATTGCAGGAGCAAGTGGGTGCCTTATGGCTAATACAACAAGTGACTTGCTCACATTTTTTCCATTCTATCTGTGTAACCGCGGGTACAGTTAGAAATGCTTCAGCTATGGTGCAACAGTTAAATAAGTATATGACTGGTACTTAAAATTTCTTCCTTAACTTCACATCGCTATTAGCTCAACAAATTGTTCATATTAATCAGACTCGGGTACCCCCTGTATCCGCTGAAGGGTGGTGGAATACTATGGCTCAATTGGGGGGTTGGATCCAGCGGTGGGCAGGGTCATTGTCGCTGACCGTTCTTGGGTTTAGTGCCATAGTCGTTGGGCTCTGGGTCCTTTGCTGAGGGATGAGATCTACGAGGTCTCAACAGATGGGCACGCAACAAGTCCTGTTAAGCTTGTCATCTGGTAATCCAGATGTACCTCAGGTCTGGCTGCAAATGCTGTACAAGACATGCTGTCCTGGCCTCCATCTGCACCTCCCTCGCAGTGACCTTCTGGGCCTCCTGGTTCCTCAGTCTCAGAGTTGTTTACCAGCTCATCTTCCAGTATCAGGTCCTGAGAACACCATGACCTGGCACTGACCCTGCAGTCATGCATGGCTCCCCCACCCCCGTTGGGTCAGCTGCCTTCTGGTCTAGGGTATAAAAGCAACCTGGGGCTGAGAAATAAAGGCTTCCTCTGCTACACTAAAAGCATGGTTGTCTCTTCAATCCTGATGTCCTCCGCTCAGAGATCAGCTTCATGCCACTCAGGCATGGCAATTGGAGGTCCCACTGAGGTCTGGGAAAGAGAGGTAAGCGGACAGGGTCGTCCCAGGCTGGTGTGTTACTGAATATGTTAAAGCTGTAATGAAGTGCTTCTTCTAATCATGTAGTTGTTAAAAATTAAAAAAAAATAAATATGGAACCATGGGGACTTTAAGGCATCTTGGTACCAAAAGAAATGCACCTGGCCATCTAGTGCCTCCTTTTCACCTCACCAGTAAAGCACAGATAGGCCCAGTATAGAATCCTGAAGGTTGTTTCCTCTCTGCACACTTCTTCTCATAATATTTCTCATTTACTGGCCGGAATATTACCATATCATTTCATTTTCATCCAATCTTAAATTCAATAATTTTGTCAAGGATTCAAATTTAGTCATCAAAATACATAAAAGCAGTAATTGTAATAATTATTACTCAACCAAACAGGGTAAGCTGTTTAAACAGAATCCTAAAATGTGAGAAACTCTAATTCAATGTTTATTAGGGATACGATACAGCTTCACCTAGAACAGAGTTATTTGTGACACAGCAAGGATAATAAATGAAAGATTGCAATTCGTGGAGCAGAGACTTCCCATCTCTTGTAGTTTTATAAAATGTTCCCATTAAGACATGAACACATAAAGGAAGGTACCACATTATCTAGTAAATGATTGACAATGAATGAGGGAGTAAGGAGAAGGTTGAACTCACCCACATTAAATGTGTGGTTTTTGAAGTACACTTTCCAATTGGAACCAGTAGAAACTAACAGTTTTAAGTTTTCTTTTCTTTATTCAGTCATTCCTGTTATATTTCCATATCAGCTTTAAAGACCTATTTATTTTATTTATTATCTTAATGAACTTTTATGTGCAATTTAAAATATTTATTTTAACTTTACTTATTATTTTTGTTTTACATGTATGAGTGTATTGCCTACATGTATGTAAGTGCAACTGAGACATTCAATGCCCATGGAGGTCAGAAGAAGGCATCGTTGGATCCCCTGGAATTGGAGTTACAGACCTTGTTAGCTGTCATGTGGATGCAGATCCTCTGCAAGAGAAATCAGTGCTCCAACTTTCCAGTCCCCAAAGCTTAATCTTAAGACTTGTATACCCTTTATACATGTATCAAATTTTCAAAGAATAAAATTTTACCTTTGAAAATTTTCTTAACAAGTTGCAATAGACATAATGTGTTGACTTTAGACTACCCAAACATTAAGCAAAGAAGAATATGCTCTGTTGATTTTTGTTCTTGAAGGTAACAGGAATATTTTCCTTTGTAAAGATTTACTTCTTCTATCTGTATAAACAATTGTGGCCACTTTATATTTTATTTACTGCTTTCCAATTTGTTACATGTTTAGATTGAAGAAGACTTATCCCAGGCCTCATGTTGACTTTAGAATACCCAAACATTAAGCAAAGAAGAAAATGCTCTGTTGATTTTTGTTCTTGAAGGTAACAGGAATATTTTCCTTTGTAAAGATTTACTTCTTCTATCTGTATAAACAATTGTGGCCACTTTATATTTTATTTACTGCTTTCCAATTTGTTACATGTTTAGATTGAAGAAGACTTATCCCAGGCCTCATTTACACATGGGTAGATAATGAGGTATGAATCATTACAGCAGATCTTGGCCCATGATCTCATCTTTTGGTCTATTATATGAATTGTAACCTCACATTTCATATTTTTAAAATTTATTGTCTTTTATGTGTATTGTCTGCATGTAGGTAAGTGCACTCATCATTCAATGCCCCCTGAGGTCAGAAGAGGCTGTCGGATCCCCTGGGACTGGATATACAGACATTTGTTATTTGCATTGTGGGTGATGAGATTCAAACCTGGGTCGTCTGCAAGAACAACCAGTGTTCTTAACCGCCGAGCCATCTCTCCAGCCCAACATTTCATATTTTTCACTTGTGAATGGACCTCAAACCCCTTATTTTGGAAGTTTCAATACTATACACACTTGATTTATTTTGAGTTTGGTGTTCTTCCTGGTTTCCTGGCAACTTCCTAAGCTTTATTGCATTTATTAGTGTCTTTCCAGCATGTCTGTTTGTTTGTTTTTATTTGTATGATCAAAAACTATAGAACTGAATAAAGATGGTTGAAATTACTATAGAATTTTGGATAAACTGTTTTGCTCACATTAATACATCTTTTTTGATAAAACACTGGGCTATCTGCTTGAAAGACTATTTGATTTAAGCATAGCCAGTAAAAAAAAAAATTGTTTTTTGTTAACAATGAATATTTTCAGAAAATGAATTTCCAGCAAGTAAAAGCAGCAGGTTGCAACCCATCTACCTATCACATCAGATCCCCAGATTAGGAAAAACATGATGTAGCAAGTGGTGCCACAACTGATGAATGATAATGACAAATACCATGGCTATGAGAATTGAATATTGCATCCCCTCAAATATCTAAAACTGTGTTATGCTAGCAAATCAGCCAAATGCACTAGTATTTTTGATAGATAACTTTTTTATTGAGCTTTCTAAATTTCATACACTTCCCACTCTAATCCAGACCCTCTCCCGCATCCATGCCTCCATGCCTCCCTCCTTCCCCCCACTGAACCCTATGCTCTGCCTTACATGCTGAGCCCTATTCACTCAGTTGTTTGTACCCAATAGTCTTTCAGTGGAAATGTGTCCATTGGAGTCTAGTCAGCCCATTCGGTGGGCATATGTAAGTCATACTCTCCCTCACCCAGCAGCAATCAGTCTCAAATAGTTCTCAGTCTAGTCGTGGCCTGCCACCTATTTCTCACCTCCCCTTTGGGCCCTTGTTTGATTGAGCTGACATGGGTCCTGCATTGGATACCACTGCTGCCACAGGCACACGTGAACAAGCCACCATCGGCCTGGAAGCCTCCACCTCATCTGTTCATGAACTAGCCCTGGCTCTTACAATCTTTCCACCCCCTCTTCTACAATGGTCCCTGAGCTGTGAGTGGGTGAGATTCCATAAAGGAATCACATCCTACACTGTTCAGTCTCCAATTTTTCAAAACTTAGCCAGTTGTGGCCTTCTGTGTGCATCACACCTTGCTGTGCAAGGAAAACCCATTGTGAAAGTTGAGGGGTGCATTAGCCCTCTCTCTACCCCTTATTCTGCTATGTTCCATGAGCCTTAGTTGTAGAGATGCGACCCAATACTGGGCATCTCCCAGACGTATGTCCTCTATGCCTGACCAGATGTGCAACACTGCAGGAGCCTCCATCTATTGCAAAAAGAAGCTTCTTTGATGAGTGCTGTACAGCATGCTTGTCACTCTAAGGGAGGTCTCTTCTGTCTGGCACTGCCTTCCCTGCCAAGCAGCTCCCAGGTATACATATGCATTAAATTTCACACACTCTGTGTGCATTTTTCATAGGGTTTCTAGGGTGTCACTTTTCCCTCTAGGTTTTCTAGCCCCCCAAGATTCACTCATCTCTTCTTTTCTCTCATCCAATTTCCCTCCTCCCTACGTAGTCACAGTGCCCCCATTATCCCCACCCTCTCCCCAATACCTCCAGACTCCTGCCATCTTTATTTTCTTGACTGCCCTCCCTCCCCCACACCTTGGTCCCTTGCATGTCCCCTCCTCCTCTCCTCCCTGCTGGTTGCCCCCACTTTTCCCACCTCCATCGGGTAACATCTGTGCCCTATTATCCCCCTTTCACATTTTTTCTTTTGTAGTGGAAACTTGTGCTTGACAAACTGAAGCATGCACACACACACACACACACACACACACACACGTACAGAAACACACACAGAACCTTGAGAGAATATTACAACCATCTGTACCATATGATAAGGGATTTGGAACTACCTAGACTGCAATAAAAAAAATCACTAACAATTTCTCTGTAAGAAATGGTCCATAAAGTTAATTTTGACTCTTCCTAGAATCTCCACACAGATTCCAGTTACAGAAGTTTGGATCACCAACTCTTTGTTGACTAATGTTGCAAGATGGTCATCAGTTTCATTTTCTCAGAGAATATAGTTTCTCTGAAGTTTCTAATTCTCTGCATTTTGACTAATTTTGGCTTTCTTATGATCTGTGGGTAACTTACAATCTGTTGAATGAGGAACTTTGCTAGTGAGAGCTGAGGTTCACTAGTGTTCTTTCTGCAGTCTCTTCCATTAGGTTCCCTGAGTCTTAGGTGTAGAGATTGCACTGTAGATGTGTCACTTAGGGCTGGGCACCTCACAGGTTTTTATTTTCTTCATCTGACCAGTTTTGGAACTTTATGATAGTCTCTAGCAGTTGCAAAAATAAGCTTCTTTGATGACTTATGAGAGGTACACTTATCTGTAAATATAAAAATGCATATTTAGAATACATTAAAAAATTATGTTGGTCAAGGGAGGTGACAAAAGTAGGTTTTTTTTTTTCTTTTCCTCAGATCTATGACCTCTCCAGCCATGTGTATTTGGCTATGTTTATAATACCACACATGAGTTCTCTGCCATTGAGTGTGCCTTTAGTCCAATTAGACAACTTCTGATTACTCCTGAGATAAATGTGCCACTACTGCACCAGTAGAAATTATTTCTCGGGATGGTCAACTTTGTAGTTCATAGACGTTATAGATGGATATTATTATTAATTGATTTTCCCAATGGCAGTTTGCATAGTATCTTCTGAATCCCTGAGTAAGACACTTACATCAAGTTTCTGCTGCCCAAGGCTCTGGAATCATTGCACAAAACGTTGGAAAGATCATATGAACCGAAGGTTCATGACCACAAGGACAGCTGAGCAGTTACTCCTATGGACTCACAGCAATGGTAACAGCTTGCACAAACCCATGCAAGCTTAAGTCAGACAAAAATCCCAGCATAGAATTGTGGATGTCTGTAAGAAGCCCACACTTTAGCTGAGGAACTACTAACAACTGATAACTAGTGGGAGAGGGAGAATTGGTTTTGTCTAAGTGTGTGACACCAGAGAGGTTAACAGGGCCCAGTGAATGGATGTGCACCAAAGAATATTTGGGACACAATCTTAGCTCCACAGATCTTAATATATATGACAAAGTGCAGGAAGATCAGTGAGGGTGTATAAAACAGTGCAGATTTGGGGTTACATAGGATTAAAATATACTGTATGAAATCCACAAAAATTCAATTCTAATGCAGTTTAGAATGTAGCAATAAGTTCTGACTAGATCGTTGAGAAATAAGGACATACCATTGTGGAAACCTAACTCTCCAAGCAAGAATGGAATTTATTATTTATTTATTTATTTATTTATTTATTTATTTATTGGGTCTCCCGTCCTTTTGAAACTGGGTCTCCCTGTAGCCCCAACCGACCTGGAACTCACTATGTAAACCACGCTATCCTCAAAAACATAAAGATCCACCTGCCTCTGCTTGCTGAGTGCTGGGATCAAAGGTGTGTGCCACTACACCTGGTTTGAAAGAATGAATATTTATGGTAATTACTGATAGAGTTTAGAAGACAAAAAATACTTTCAAAATAAAAAAGAACAGATAAAAAGTACCCCTATACTGGTTTTTAAAAATATTTGAATATCTCTTCCATTTGCCTGAAGTAAAGTAAATTGTCATGAGGAACATGTTTTTAAAACAATGAACCAGAGTCCATAGATGGACCACTTATTATTATTTTTTATTTCTTCATTCCTTTCAAATTCTTTCATCTAATTATGACTTAGAAAGGAACATCTGTGAACTAGTCCAATAAAATAAAAAAAAATCAAATACTGCAGAAGCTTAACAAGAGATATCTACCAGCCTGATGTGCATAAACTCACTAGACACAGTGGGCCTTAACAGGGATGACAGACTATATGGGTTTCAGTGCGGGGGCTATGGGAGGGTGTCAGTGTGGATGGGGGTATGAACATGTTAAGATTGTTTGTGATCTCCTGTATTAAAGACACAAAAAGTCAATGAAAACAAATTATTATTATTATTATTATTATTATTATTATTAATAGTAAACAGGCTCTAGCTTTGTCAGTACTGCCTGTGAGAAGGGTCTGGACAGATTTCTTGTTTCCTAGCTGTCTGTTGCCTAGCTGCACCAGTAGGAGGTGGCAGAAAGATAATGGGGACACCAGCATGGAGCTGCAACTTCCCTTTGTTTGGTACTCCCACTCTTTGCTCCTCTTTATGGTTCTGATTGCAACAGAACACACAAAGACACTTCTTGATTGTGACCTTGAGTTGGTCTGGAGGGCACAGTTGATTCCAGTTTGCAATTTTACAACTACTCGTGTAACTAGACCCAGCACGTATCTCCAGCGAGGCTTCCTCTTGAGAAGTCAGATCTTTGTCGAAAGTACTTGGGAGCCTGTATCTAATCCTTAAAGATTTTAGAGTTACCTCTTCAGAGGGGGGGATGTTAGAGTAGCCAAAAGCCCCATAAAAATGAATAAATGAAAGAAGAAAAAAAAGTGATGGGGAGATATGGGAGGTGTTGGGAGGGAGGAGTGAGCATGGATTTGATCAAAACACCTTATATGCATGTATGACATTCTCAGTAAAGGTTTTGTAAAAGTTAAAAAAAAGGAATTCTTGTTTCTCCAAAAAAAAAAATTAAACTGATGTAGTACTTTTATAAAAAAAAAAAGAGAGAGAGAGAGAAGTCAAATCTTTAGGCTCACAGGGTTCTTGTACAATTTCAGCAATCAGCGCAGAGGGGAGTGTGTCTTCTTCCAAGAACAAGTTCTACCTTTCAGGACTCCTCTCCTGAAAACATCTTTTTAATTGCTTATGTGTCTTTCCCACACTTCTGATAGATTCAGTTTTCTGCAAAAGTTGTTGCTATAATAATTGAGTGACCTATTTTATCCAATTTTTATAAATACTTAAATAATTCTTTATAGTTAATTCCTCTGCTATTATAACAGCGATGGCTATGGATTTTGACTTTACCTGGGATAATAAATCACCAAATTAAAGATTTATTTCCTCAAAAATCTCATGTTTTTTATTATACTCTCCTTAGCTTGTCCCCTTATTAATTTTCTATAACAGTTTTCTTCTTTTTAACATTTTTCCTTAAGTCTCCCATGAATAAAATATATATCTAGTGGAGAAAGAGATTTCCATATGCCATAATCACTTTTAACACTGCAATGGAATGAACCATATCAAATGATAAACAGAAAATATGTGTTGCCTATATAAACACATACATGATTAAAATTAGTGCTGAAAATTATAAAGGTATAAGGAAGAAATAATTATCTTAAGTTTCCCATTCAGCAATGTGTGTGCGGGTGCATGTATAATATATAACATAAGAAAAGCACGTTTCTTTTTTTTCAATACTTTATTTATTATTTTTAGTTTATGTGTATACCTGTATGGCTTGCATGTATGTCAGTGCACCTGTGTGGTGCAAAGCTGTGAAGGACAGAAGAGGCTCTAGGATCCCCAGGAACTGGAGTGACGGACAGTTGTTAGCTGCCATGTGAGTACTGGGATACAAACCTGGGTCTTCTGCAAGAATAACCAGTGTTCTTAACTGCTGAGCCATCTCTCCAGCCCAGGAAAGCACATTTCTTAAGTGTCCTTGTATATAGACAATTAGTGGAAAGTCAATGCACATATAGTAAATCACAATAAAACTATTAAGATTACCTTTATAACATATTGTAACCACTTTAACTCCAGAAATAGAAATTAAAAGGAAATAATGGAATTTATGAACAGGAAATACATTTCGAATCATATTCCATATGATTCGAAAAAAAGGCTGGAAATTATTGAAAATATTCTTAAAATAAATGTTCTATTGACATTTTCTGTACATGTTTAAAATGTTTTAAGTGACTTTATAATAATCATGTGGACTATGTTCTTCACAGTCCTTCCTACTCCCAGTTGCCTTAAATTCAGTTACTTCATTCCTTTTATTATGTGCCTGGCATCTGGTAGCATTTGCCTTTATGACCCCTATTTAAAGATTTTTTTGCTTAAATTCAATGGAATTTATTTTGTGGATACTTGAAGTGTATGAATTTTCATTAATTGATTGATACATCAGGAACAAGATTGAAAACATATTGTCCTTAAGAAATTAACACCATAAAATCCATCTCTATAAAGTTAATAATGTAATAAAATAGAGTGCTTTATTTCAGGAATTAGAAAAGTATTTCCCTCAGATTTCCTTAAAAGTGATTAGCCTATATTCAGTGTTACAACATAAAATTATGTCAGGAATGGAAAGATGGCGGGAGTTGGGAGGTATTGGGGGGAAGATGGGGATAATGGGGGCACTGTGACTAGGAAGGGAGGGAGGAGAGAGGCTGGATGGGAGCAGAAAAAGAGTAGAGATGAATGAATCTCTGGGGGCAGGAAACCTGGAGGGAAAAGTGATGCCCTAGAAAGCCTATGAGAAATGCACATAGATTGTCTGAACATTAATACGCATATATACCTAGGAGCTGCTTGAAGGGAACGCAGTGCCAGAAAAGAGGCCAACCTTAGAGCGACAAACATGCCATACAGCACTCATCAAAGAAGCTTCTTTTTGCAATAGATGGAGGCTACTGAAGAGTTGCACTCTGGTCAGGTACAGAGAACATACACCTGGGAGATGCCCACTCCCAGGTGACACATCTGCAGTTGAATCTCTACAAGCAAGGCTCATAGAACATAGTGGAATAAGGGGTAGAGAGAGGGCTAATGTGTCCCTCAACTCTCACCAGTGAGGGCTTCCATGTACATAAGAGTGGGTTACACACAGAAGGCCTCAACTGGCCAAGTTTTGGAGAATAAGAGACTGTAGAGTGTGGGACTCCTATATGAAACCTCACCCACCCAAGGCTCAGTGACCATTGTGGAAGAGGGGACAGAAAGTTTGTAGGAGCCAAGGCTGATTCATGAACAGATGAGGTGGAGGCTTCCAAGCCAATGGTGGTTTGTTCATGTGTGCCTGCAGGAGCAGTGCTATCCAAAGCAGGACCTGTGTCAGCTCAATCAAACAAGGGCCCAAAGGGGAGGTGAGAAATAGGTGGTGGGTCAGCACTAGATCAAGAAATATTTGAGACTGGTTGCTGCTGGGTGAGGGAGAGTATGACTTACGTATTACCACTGGATGGGTTGACTAGAATCCAGTGGATGCATTTACACTGAAGGTCATTTGGGTACAAACACCTTGAAGAATAAGACTCAGCATGTATGGCAGAATGCGTACGGTTTTGTAGGGGGGTATGGATGGGGGTACGGGTATCTGGATGTGTGTAGGAAGTATTATATGACTTTTTTTTTTTTGGTCTTTTTGAGACAGGGTCTCCCTGTAGCCCCAGCTGTCCTAGAACTCACTATGTAGACCAGGCTGCCTGCAACTCACAGAGATCAGCCTGCCTCTGCCTCCTGAGTGCTATGATTAAAGGTGTGCGCCACCACACCTGGCTTATATGACATTTTTAAAGCTCAATAAAACACACACACATCATACACACACACATACACACACACACATGTACATATATATATATATATAGCGAGAGATATATAAAACATACTATGAAAGATTGTTACACAATGGATTTGTTTTTATACTGTGCAAAAAATATAATTTTCATGTTGATTCATGAAATGTTACAAATTAAATATGAAATATTGTACAAAAAAGTATATTTATAAAAGTTTTATTTCAAGAAGATGCTTGTGATGTCATCTTGTCTTGTATAATTTGTGCATTTCATTCAGTTTGCATTCTATGGCTATATTATAAATCTTGTTTATATGAAAATATGAAGTGGTATATTGATATGCCTTGGGTCTTAAGTAGCTTAAAACAATTTATACTTGAGATTATATGTCTTTACAAAGTAAATGTTTAAAAGTCTTCAGCAAAATAGATATTTCCCATTGTGAGTCTCTGTTGACAATGGCACATTTTAGCTTTTCTTTTGAGTATATAGGTCATAGAAGAAAGAACTCAAATATATCAAGTATATCCACTTTTTTTTCCCACAAAAGCTGCAGCAATGTCTTCTATGGAAATGTTTCTTTGTCCTGTATAGTAAGTATAAATGTATATGTGCATTTATCTATACCTATCTACCTAGTATTTATCATCTACTTATTTATCATTTGTCTCTCACCCATATGATTTATCAGTCATTTATTTATATCTACATGTGAAAGAACTAGAGAAAACAGAGGGAACTGGATTGAATACTGAGGCACATGATTAGGCACAACATTATTTATAAAGTTATTAGTTATATAAAATAGTATTAAAACTGCTTAATTTATTTAGGTTTTTAATCTCTATAATAATAAGGATTAATGAAGGAAAGAATGATAGAAAGAGAGAGAAGGAGGGAGCGAGGGTTGGAATGAGAGAGGGAGGAAGGAAGGAAGGAAGGAAGGAAGGAAGGAAGAGAGGGAAGGAGGAAGGGAGGGAGGAAGGAAGGGAAGGAGGGCAGGCCAAGCAGAGTAGTAACCCTTATATTCCTAGTACTTGGGAGGCCAAGATAGGAAGGTCACAAATTTCATGCTGGATTGTGCTACACAACAAGATAAGAGTAGCAAAGAAAGACAGTATATTCTCGTCAGTTTCCTGTTGCTGTGATAACCACTATCATCAAAACCAACTTCGGGAAGAGTTTATTTCATTTTATACTTCCAAGGCACACTTTATTTTTTAATATATATTTTTATTTAAATTTTGTGCATTTACTGCAATACATTCTTAATCATATTTAGACCTCTCCTCTATCTGAAACCCACCACCCATAGCCCTCCCATCAAATTTCATGCACTCTTTCATTTATATTAAGGCCTATTGAGTCAAGTTTTCATACCCAGATGTCCCTTGATGTGAGTTCATCCACTGGAACCTGTTCAGTCTATCTAGTGTCACTCTGTAGAGAAGACCAATTGTCCCTCACCCAGCAGTGATAAGCTGCCAATAGTTTCACAGCTAAGGTTAAGTTTCACAGCTAATAGCCTCCTGCCCATTTCCCTACTTCTGTACTGGGTTTTTGACTGATAGAGTTTACCTGGGTCTTTTGCATGCTGTCACCATTGTTGCAAGTTCATATCCTCATATTTATAGACAAGCATATTCACCTATCAAAGATGTTTCTTTTTGCAACAGATGGAGACTGTTACAGAGTTCCATGACTGATCAAACACAGAGAATAACTGTCTGTGAGATACCCAGCCATAACTTACATGTCTACAACGGAACTTAGACACCTAAGTCCCATGGAACACAGTGCAATAGGGGCTAGAGAAAATGCTAATGTATCTCTCAACCCTCACCAGGGAAATTTCCTCAAGCAACAGAGGACGATTAACACAGAAGGCCACACTGGCCAAATTGTAGAAAATAAGGAACTGTAGAGTAGGTGTCCCTGGATAGGACTCCTATATTAAACTTCACCCATCCAGGGATCAGAGGGCATTGGGGAAGAAGGGAGATGTGATTGTAAGAGCCAGGGTTGATGCATGAACATAAGGAAATAAAGGCTTTCAGGCTTCTGAAATCATTTAAGAGATGTCAGATAGGAACCCAAAACAGGAAGCAGGAGGCAGGACCCGAAGCAGAGAGAATGAACACAGCTGACTTACCCCCTTGCTTTCCCTGACTTGCTCTGCCATCTTTCTTATATAGCCCAGTCCCAGCTGCCCAGGGATGGCACTGCACATAATGGACTTGTTTCAGGAAAGATGAGCAAGGCACCCAGAAGGTTCAGGAAGTGGGTTTTATTTAGACTGCGACCTGAGCCAGAGGACTTAAATCTCAAGTCACGACCAGAACAGTGAGGCAGGTGGCTCAAGCTACTTGGGTTAGCATTCCAACAACAAATGACAGATGAACTTTGCTGACAGATGGGTTGGGGGGATTAAATTTTCTGTCTTACATGTTTTCCCCACGTTTCCATCTGCTCTACATCAGTCTGGGCCCTCCTACAACAATTAGCAATAAAAAAATGCCTTACAGACAAGTTCATAGGCCAGTGTGTGGAAATAAGTTAAGTCCTCAACTGAGATTTCTTTTGAGATAACTCTAGCTTGTGTCAAATTGACAAAACTAAGCAATAAAGAAAAAAGGAAGAAAAGAGAGGACAGAAAGAGAAAAAGAAAGAACAAAAGAAAGAAGAAAAGGAGGGAGGGGGGAGGGAGGGGGAAGGGGGAGAAAAAGAAGGTGGGGGAGGGAGGGAGGGGATAGGGAGGGAGGAAGGAAGGAAGGGAGGGAGGAAGGAAGGAAGGGAGAAAGGGAGGAAGGAAGGAAAGATGAGAGAGAAAATGGAGGAGGGATGGTGAGTTAGTGTCAAGATATAAGCAAAATTTTGCTTGTATGGGTAAAATTGTCATGTCAGTTTAGAGGTAAAGGCACAGTGTTTTCCAGACATTTCTAACAATGCAGTAAACATAAAAGATAAAGGAGAAGGGCTTTAACATTCTTTTAAAAAATATGTAGTAAAATACAAATTCATTTTTCAATACAACTGTAGGTAATGCTGTTGTTATTACGTCAGATATCAAAAGTATTAAAATATTTTTCCGAAAGTTAATATCAGTTTTAAGCTTGAAAACAAGTATACGCAATCATGTTAACAGCAAACCACTTTCTAACATCTGGCAAAAAAGATTTGGTTTCCACAGAACACCAATTCAATAGTGAATATTGAAGCACAGCCTTTGTATGCCCATTGCTTCACCTTCTGATATACAATTCTACCAGGCGAGCTACAATTCCTATTCGGAATTCAGAGCTGAAGAAAATGAAATGTGAACATTTAAAATAAATTTTTTCAGTGTATGTATTATTTGGAAGAGTTGAAAGTAATCTTTTGTATTCTAGTAGCATATTTCATGGCTTTTCCATTCCCATATGTCCTGATACCAAAAATCAGAATATTCCATAGTCTTCTTCCAGCTTTGAGATTCAGATTTCTATTGAAAGAGCATGCTTGTATCCCAGAATTGCATGAGGTATTTTCCAAGATTCGCACTGGGTACCTAATATCGTAGGCAGCACTAAACCTTGTAAATACCATGCTTTGCTCTATACATACATATATATTGGGGCTCCAGTTTGCTTTGCTCAGGGGGAACCTACTGGCTTCTGCAGAGAGGCTTGATCAGTGATCAAGTAACAACTCTGGGACTTGGTTTCCTTCACACAAGTCATTTATTACAAAATTTGGATGGTTTTTATACATGACAAGGAACTGGCAGTCAGGTGGAATTTGGAAATCACATACAAAGATTTAGGGAACAAAGAAACAGGCGCCAGCAGGATGCTTAAACTTTTACTCAAGGTTACCAATACCTATCCTGTAATTTATTGACCACAATGTTTTCTTTCTTAAGGCTAAAAGCATGGTAAAGTTTTAGCTTTTATCTCAGGAGTAAACCTTTAACCTGGCCTAATCTCTTAGCTAATGACAGCTTAGTTATTTGTCCAGGACAGGAAGATGCACTGCTGACCAAGACACTTTCCCACAGAGTAAGGAGCCTGCACTTTTGACCTGGCCACTTTCTCCTGCCAGTCTCACAGTGTTCTGCAAGACAGGCATTATCAGAGCTACTGTTTTCAGTGCCCCTCCCTTTGGCAGAGAATGCAGCCTGGACTTAAAAGTTTTAGGTTCATCTCATCTTAGGGCCTGGCATCAATTAATGATAATTAATAACAAAAGAGGGAAATTATGATAATGTAGTAAAATATAAATGATTCCATCTCTCCCACTCTTCAAAAATATCTTGTTGTTTTGTATTCACTGAGTTTTGGACAAGAGATTACCATGAATAACTAAAACTGAAGAAATTAAAATCAGATACTGTAGCCTGTTGTGACTCAAACAGGCATTAGTAGCGTGACTTATATTATCCCTTTGCCTTGAAAATTGATTTATTCCTACCTTCAAGTATGTGCCCAGAAGTATGGATCTTAAATTGAGCTAAGCAGGGACATACATTTCTTATGTTCTCCACAAGGTTTCTAGGCACCTTTTCACATTAGAATGGGCAGAAAATGGGACATCAGATACAGATTAAACACAGTTGACACCACTCCTTTCCCTGAAGAATTCTTGGCCACTGCTTGGAGGGTTAGCCAATAAAGGACATCTGTAATAGTTACAGACACGATTTACCATGTCTTATTCATCCACTTTCTCTGTGTTGTGAGCAGGAATGTATATGCTCTTTTCCCATCTTCATAAAAGTTGGAGGATTCCTAAAAAGTTATTATATTCAGTGTTTTTCCTAAACTTCCTCTGAACTCAAGGTCAGACATAACTAATACATAGATTGTACAATAGAGAAAACATGTGGATGAGAGAAGGGGGGAGATTACAGGTTAGTAGGAGGCACTTTTTGGTTATTAGGTTGTCAATGTGTGATTTAAATGAAAACAGCATGTTAAAATAAGTACACATTTATACATTGCTAACTTCAAACTGCTTTATCAGGAACCATCTGTTACAGTAAAAATCAACTGATTCTCCCAGCAGTTTAAATTCTTACCTAATATGTGTGTCAACAGAAGGCAAATCTAAACTCAGGAAGTTAGGAAT
Source organism: Nannospalax galili (assembly GCF_000622305.1). Taxonomy (NCBI): domain Eukaryota; kingdom Metazoa; phylum Chordata; class Mammalia; order Rodentia; family Spalacidae; genus Nannospalax; species Nannospalax galili. The sequence goes on from NW_008332088.1 coordinate 578,194, forward strand.
TTGGGATAGAAAATAGTGCACAGGTGCACAGAAAATAGTGAACAGGTCAGTAAACTATTCCAAGTGTTCCTAGGACTTCACACTTTGTTATGAGCTTGCTAGCATGTTTATATTCTTTGAATATTCTCTAAGAATATGGCTTTAAAAGGTCGATTTATGACCTTTGGAAAAATACCATTGATCTATTGTATATTTGTGTTTGTTTATTTTTTTTATTTTTTTGAGACAGAGTCTTCCTGTAGCCCCAGCTGACCTGGAACTCACTATGTAGGCCAGACTGGCCTCAAGTTCTCAGAGTTTTGCCTATTTCTGCCTCATGCGTGCTAGAATTAAAGGCGTGCACCACTAAGCCTGGGTTTGCTCTATTGTGTATTTACATAGGAATTTTGCAGTGCCATTCTACTATAAGTATGGCTTTTCCTGATGTCCTCATGAAAAGTCTATCTTTCTTCTGACAACTAAATTTCTTACATAGTAACATATTTTCTCTGACTGCCTGATATCAATATAGGCATCATCCATTTTAACCTTCCTGGGATTTTTCACTTTAGAAACTATGCTGGGAATATTTTCATTCCTAAACTTGTCTTAAAGAATAAAACTTTCAAATTTTCAGAAACTAGCCTGTTCTGTTCTTATCAGATCTCCTTGGGCCCAGGGTACTTCCCACTGAGCTGACTGGAGAGCACCTGATTGCTCTGAATCCACAGTGCCAATCCACCTGCTCTGCAACCACCCCCAGTGGAATTACCCCAGGGCTCACCCCTTCTCTGCTACCTAGGTAAGACCAGCCCATCCTATTCCCATTGACTTTCCCTGGGCCTTGGCCCCTTCTATCTGAAGCTGCCAGAAAACACCTGACTAGCTGGGAATGTTAGCCAGATCTGGCCACACCTGGTCACAAGTCCCCTGCTTTGAACTAGCCCCAGCTGCTTTGCTCCAGAGATAACTCCTTCTTACTAAACTTAGCTACTTACAACTGTCCGAGCTGATCTACATCACCCCAACTTGATCCTAGCCTTCTTCACCTTTCCAAATACATATGATCCCTCCAATAAAAAATTAAGAGAGAGTACCTGAAGTAAAGATGAACTAGGTATTCATGCTCAATCAGAAAGGAACCAATTTACAGCAGCAACATAAACAGAATCAAACTTCAACATAACAAAGCAGGCCTGAATTCATATCAGACACACAACCAGCAAAAGAAATTCACACGCCCTGACCACAATGGAAAAACATAAATAGTATATAAAAACAAAATAATGTGTGCCCACCAACCCAACAGTCTTCTAGAAGTGTTTTACTATGACAACTATCTAGAGGGTTCCAGAACACAGAATTTAAAGGAACAATCAAAAACATGACCAAAGAATTTAATGACTTTAAAGAACACAGAAACAAGTCAAAGAACTCAAAAGATAAGGAAAAACACCCGACTGAAGATAAAGAAAGCATAGATCCATGGATGAATGAATGAAAGGTCACGAAAGATTTGGAAAGTGACTTGACAAAAGAGATGGAGATGTTGAAGAAAACTCAGGCTGAAATGAGGATGAAATTTAAAAACTCAATAAAAGATTGGACAATGAAGTTGAAGAACTGGACCATTCAAGCAATAATAATAATAATAATAATAATAATAATAATTAATAATAATTCAAAAATCATTTTTTAAAACCCACAGAAATAAATTGGCAAGAAATGTGGTACACCATGAAAAGACCAAATCTACTATGCATCGTAGACACAGAGGAAGAGGAAGAATTCCATGTCACTGGCCAAAATTTTCTTACATTAAGGAAAGACATACATATAGATACAAGATGAACACAGAACACCAAGTAGACAAGACCAGAACAGAAACTACTATGGAAAATCATAGTAAAAACTATAAATGTAAAGAACAAAGAGAATACTGAAAACTGAAAAAGAAAAACAAGTGTCATATAAAGGAAAACAGATTAAAATGACAGCTTACATTACAATGAAAACTGCAAAAGTCAGAAGAGCATGGGGCAAAGAATTCCAAGTTGTAAATGATTATAGATGCTAACTGAGAATATTTTACCCAAAAAGACTGTGTATCATTGTCAAAGGGGGAAAATATTTTATGATACAAATAGGCTGTAAGACTCCAAGCCCATCAACCAGCCCTACAAAGACCACTCAAAGCAATACAAAAGACTGAAGAAAGAATAACCATATCCAAGAAGCAATTGAAGGTACAATTACAGAAAAACAACAGAGTATTAAGAACTCAAACAGAAACTAAAATGACAGTAACTAATACACATCATTCAATAATAACTTTAAATGTCAATGGCCTCAACTCCCCAGTCAAAAAGCACAGAGTAGTCAAATGAACCAAGACATAAAATATATTTTTTGCTGTTGTCTACAAGAAACTCATCTCACCTTTAATGAGAGCCACTACCTTAGGGAAAAAGAATTGAAAAAAAATATTGCACTTAAATAGCAAGAAGAAACAAGGAGGAGTTTCAGTTCCAATATTTATCAGGATTGACTTCAAATTAGAAATTAATCAGAAGAGATAAAGACTGTCACTTCATTCTGATCATGGGAACAATTGACCAAGAAGATCTTACAATCATGAACGTATATGCACTAAACTCTGTGTCACCTGATTTATTAAAACAGTACTACAGGTCTTTAAGACACAGATTAACCCCTACTCAGTAAGAGTATATGATCACAATACCCTACTCTCTCCAATAGACAGATCTGGACAGAGAATAAACAAAAGACATCTTAATAAAGTGATAGAATACATCAAATGGACCTAACAGACATTTACCGAATATTCCACCCAAGCATCAAATAATACACTTTCTATGAGCAGCACATGGACCTTTCTTTAAAATTGCACAGATATTGGTGAGCAAAACATCAACAAGTACAAAATAATTGAAATAATTGCATACATCCTATCAGACCACAACAAAATACAGTTTTAAATCAACAACAAAATAAGCTCTAGTAACTACACAAACTCATGGAGATTAAATAACATACTCCTGAATGATGAATGGGTCAAGGAGGAAATTAAGAAAGAAATAAAAGTTTTCCTGAAGCTAAATTAAAATGATAATACAACAAAAGAAAACTTCTGGGACACTTTAAAAGTAACCCTAAGGTGGAAATGTATAGCTCTAAGTATGTCCACTAAAAAACCGGAAAGAACACAAATAAATGACTTCATGGTACATTAAGAATCTGGAAAGGCAAGAACAAACCAAACCCAAACTCAGCAAATAAGAAGATATAATAAAATCAGAACAGAAACTAATGAAGTAGAAACAAAGAAAACAATACAAAGAATCAATGAATCTAAGAGCTGGTTCTTTGAAAAGATAAACAAGTTAGACAGACCCTTAGCCCAGTTAACCAAAAGGAAAAAGAGCAAATCCAAATCAGCAAAATCAGAGATTAAAGAGGAAACATCACTTCAGATAGCACAACGATCCAGAACATTATAAAGAAATACCTTAAAAGCCAACGTTGTATTATATTTTACAATCTAAAAGAAATTAATGAATTTATAAATTCATTGAAACCACCAAAGTTAAAGCAATAAGAATAGATCAACAGCTTAAACAGACACATAAAAAATAAGGAAATTAAAACAGTAATAGAAAGCAACCAAACTAAAAAATGCCCAGACCCACATAGTTTTAGAGCATAATTCTGCAAGATATTTAAAGATCCACAACCAATAATAAATTATTCAAAAAGACAGAAACAGAGGGAGAACTTCAAAACCCCTTCTATGAAGCCAGCAGTACTGTAATACCAAAACCATGAAAAGACACAACAAAAAATGCAAGCTTAGGTCTATACATGTACCTAATGAACATACATGGAAAAATTCCCAACAAAATACGCACAAATCACATACAGGCACACATCATAAAGATCATCCACCATTATCAGTTGGACTTTATTCCAGAGGTGCAGGGATGGTGCAATATACATAAGTCAATAAATGTATTAAATCATATAAATGGACTTAAAGACTAAAGGTCCATGATCATCTCAGTAGCCACATAAAAGGCCTTTGACAAAATCCAACATGCATTCATGATTAAAGTCCTAGAGGGAATTGGACTGGTGGGAACATACCTCAACATAATTAAGACTGCATATAACAAAGCCACACTCAACATCATTCTAAATGGAGAAAAACTTGAAGCATTCTCTTTATAATCAGGAAGCAAACAAGGCTGTCCCCTATCCTGATTCCTTTTCAACACAGTTCTGGAAATGGTACAAGAGCAGTTAAGATGAGAGAAGAAAGTAAAAAGACTAATTGGAAAAGAAGGGGTAAAATTTGCAGATCATATG
>NW_008332088.1:582626-591992 GCF_000622305.1 Nannospalax galili
TTCAACAAAATGGCAGGTTACAAAGATTAGCCTACAAAATCAGTAGCCTTTCTACATACTAAAAAATAAAAAGTAACCAGAGAAAGATGTCAGGGAAACAGTTCCATTCATGATAGCCTCAAAATAAAATATCCAAGGATAAACTTCACCAAGTAAATTAGAAACCTTTTCAATGAAGAGTATAAGTCTTTGAAGGAAGAGTGAAGAAAAAACAAGGAGTTGGAAAGACCCACCATGCTCATGAATTTATAGAATTTATACAATAAAAATAATCACCCTACCAATAGCATTTAACAGATACAATGCAATTCCTATCAAAATCCTCATGATATTCCTCACAGACTAAGAAAATTCATTCTAAAATTTATATAGAACCACAAAAGAGAACCCGAATAGCCAAAGCAATTGTGAGCACAAAGAGCAATGCTGGGAGGATTACCAGACTTTAGTCCACATTACTGAGCTATTGTCATAAAAACAGTATGGTACCAGCACAAACACAGATGTGAAGATCAACACAACGTAAGAAATAAATCATTAAAGCACTTTCTAAATCAGTCATCTATCATGCAGAATTTAAGGTCAACAATTTACAAATGGGACCTCATTAAACTAGAAAGTCTCTCTACAGCAAAGGAAATAGCCAAGCAAGTGAAGAGGAAGCCTACAGAGATGGTGAAAGTTTTCACGAGCAATGCATCTGACAGAGGATTAATGTGCAGAATATACAAAGAATATAAACAAATAAGAAAACAAATGAATAAATTTTTAAAAATGGGTCATGGTTTTAAACAGAAAAGAACTAAAAATTGCTAAGAAACACCTTGAAAAGTGTTCAACATCCTTAGCAATTAGGGAAATGGAAATCAAAGCCACTTTAAGATTTCCTCTAACCTTAGTCAGAAAGGCTAAAATCAAGAGAACAAATGACACCAAATGCTGGTGTGGATGTTGGAACGGGGAAATCCTTATCCACTCTATGTAGGACTGCAAACATGTGCAACCACTATGGAAATCAGTATGGAGAACACTTAAAAAACAAATACCAAAATGATTCAGTTATAACACTTTGGCATATACCCAAAGGAATCATCTTGCTGCAGAGATTCTTGTAAAGCTGTGTTCTTTGCTGATTTTTTTAACAATATCTAAGCAATGAAAGCAGCCTAAATGTGCCTCAACTGATGAATGGATAAAGAACATGTGCAATGAGGTACATTTACACAACAGAGTTTTACTCAGCGGGGAAGAAAAACAAAATAATGAAATTTTCAGGTAAATGGATAGAACTAGAAACTGTTATACTAAGTGAAGTAACAAAGACTCAGAAAAACAAGCAACATATGTTCTCTCTCATTCTTTAGATGTGATTATATGTCCTGATAACCTCAGGAACTAGGAAATGAAAAGAAATCATTGGTGTGAAGTAGAAAAAGGAGCTGGATTTGAGAGAGGAGGATTGTATAGAAAGGTGTTATCAAGGGGGAAATGGGGAAATGGGGTACTTCAAGTGGGAAGGGGATTAGGGAAGGTTTTAGAGGGGGAGTGAGAGGTAAGACAAATAATGTTTAGACCATGTAAAAAACATATATATATATATATATTAGTTTAAAGGCCTACTGAAAAAAACACATTTAGTATATGGATGAATGTATTTGCATAGCTGAAGGCTATATAACTGAAAACACATTGCCAGTTAGGAGGAACCACCCTTCAAGTTGTCGGTCAGGTTAGTCCAAGAGACTCCTAAAATAAGACAGCTATTGCCACAGCCCTTGATTGCCAAATCATAACAAATCTAGTTTAACAACAGCAAAAAGCTAAGAAGCTTTTCAGAACACTGAAGGCTGCATAAGCCTGGCATATGTGGTAAGTGGCTGTGTCAGCCTGGGACAGATGATGGCCCAAGGTTCAGCACTGACAGCTGGGAAGAAACCCGGAGTTTTCCTTGTTTTTTTCACCTTAGTGTCATGGACAGTTACTGATGAATTTTTGCAAATCTTTAGAAGAAATAAGAAATTACATTCTTAGAAAACTTTTAAACACACAGTTTTTCTTTCTCTCTTCTCTATCACAAACTTTTAATTGGATGACTGTTCTTTTTGATGTCACTAAGAGCCATTTCCAAGAGATACTAAATCATGTACCATGTGGTTAACTGTAAACACACACAACATTGTTAATTTTAAATTATAATCCTTAAACATTTATTTTCTCCCAGAGGATATCTAACAAGAGAGCAAGGCAGTGTCTTCAAATTCATTTAACATACTCCAGAGATGCATTGTTGACCCATTTAAAACTCTGCCATGTTTTGTTGTGACAAAGTTAATAGCTGACCTCATTTTGCATGTATATTTTAGTGCAGACTAACTGATGGTTTAACTACCATCTGTTCAGATTATTGTTTGCTTGTTTGCTTGCAAATAGTTTCTGAAGAATATTAAGAATGGAAAATACCAGATCATAAAGAATATGAAATGATATTTTCACAATTTGATATTTGTCTACAGATATGGAAATACATGATTGTGAACACGATACTGCAAATACAATGCTGTAGTAGAGAGAACCAAAATAGGAAAGCCTTCAAATAGAACTGCTTATGTGTCAACCTGTTATATGTTATCATAAACAAAATTACCTACTGGCAAACCTCAGTGTGCTATTGAAAGTATAGTTTTCTCAGGGTATGACTCAGTGCTCGCCTAATATACATGAAGCCCTGGGTTTGATCCCAATTATAGCCTAAACTGGGCATGAGTGTTACATACCCACTGTGATGCACTTTGGAGGCCCTGGAGAAGTTCAAGTTTATCCTGGGCTGTAAAGTGAGTTTGAGAAGAGCTTAGACTACGAGACATTTGATCTCAAAAACAAAGCAAACTAAAAATAATAAAACTAAAATGAATAAATAAATAATAAATAAATAAGTAAATAAATAAATGTATAGTCTTCTTTAGGGAAGATAAACATGTTACAAATAGTATTGTAACCTAAATTTTAAAGGCCTCATGTCTTCTATATGAAAACTATGCTTATAGATGCACTATTTTGTGTGTGTGTGTGTTTGTCAAAGGAAAGCCTGGTTTTTATGATTTACGAACAGGACACTAAAATTGCTTTCTTCTCTCTAGAGATAATTTAACAAAATAAAATTCAGAAAATAACAGATTAACAATATGTAAATATACAGCATATTTCTTAGATCCTATTGAATGTTGAAAATATTATAAATGAAGGATTATGAAGATGGCAGATGTGTGATGTGCATGGTCTGCTAATATCTCGGAGTGTAAACTGGAGAAAGGTTAAATATAGCTATGAGAAGAGATACAGAAAGGCAAAAATATCTCTAATAGCAAGATAGAAAAATTTCAAAGCAAAATAGAGAAACTGTTTAGAGTCCATCTTAGAGGGAATTGCAAGTCTCATGAACAGTGACTGAAGTGATGTTTATGACAGAAAGTTTCAAAATAGGCACTGTATTCTGATTAATAGACATTTTCAGCAGTTAAAGAGGAAGTGAGGAATGAGCGTATGGGGTAGATGGGTACTCTCTCTGCAGTACTGGACCAAAAGAGAGGAATGTGTCATTCTATAAAATACCCTGCTGAGCTGACAGCCTGTTGCCCCAGAGGCTGCATGAATGGCACTTCTGAGGAACTCAGAGCAAACATGAAGGCACTGTATTTTGAAACCCGTCCACTAGATTACATCTAGATAGCAGGGAAGAAATTTGAATTACAATCACAGGTGGAATTGAGCAAGGTGGAAATTATGTCAGAGCCAGAATGTATTAGGGAAAGTGCACCTAGTCCAAGTAGTGTTCCTGATGTTGGGACGGACTACCCAAGTACAGCAGTAGACTCACAACCGGACTTAAGTAGAAGTATGTGGAGATTTGATGACATAAGTGGCATAGCCTGTCAAGGACCACACACTGATGTGACTGGACTCTCACCTGTAACCTGGCAACATAACAAACTACTCGGGAGTAAGACAGGCTTTGGGATGCCTTTTATGCCATATTTATCCCACATTCAGGAAGTGCTGTATATTAAGCCTATCTCTCCAAGCAAAAGTTTAGGAAAGGAAAATTGTACCTCAATCCTACAAGCTAGTCCATCATGAATATTGCAAACACTCCACTGAAAGGATAAAATGTAAATAAAGTTTTTAATCCCATCAATAACCTAAATCTGTGTGAAGGTCCAAGGCAAAGATCCAAAAACACAATACATTTTTTAAATGATTCCTCCAAACACTAGTAATCTCACAGTGATGCTCTCTAATGTAGTGAATTAGATGAAATCCAACATAAAGTATTCAAAGGAATGATTATAAACACTTCAAAAAATCAGAATAGAAAAAAAATTCTTGAATAAATTTCAAGAGAACAAAAACAGCTGAGTGTAAATTTAAAAATTCATACAATAGTTGAAGGTGGATTTCAATAAATCAGTGAAGAAAAACAAGTAGAAATACCGGAAATGAAAAACTTGATAAGTCAGAGCAAAAGCTCCATAAAAGAATTTTCTAAAGGAATGGCAAAGAAGACAGAAGAGCAGGGCAAGAGAAGGCAGAAGGACATCAAGACAAGGGAGGACATCAAGACAAGGGAAGACATCAAGGCAAAGGAGAAGGGCAGGGACATTCAGGAATTATCAAGGGTTAGTTGATATAAAAGTATGGGCAGAATTTTTGAGATCTAGGTGACAATATGAAAATGTCAAGTTTATGAATTATGGGCCTAAAATGAGAATTTTCTTTAAACACAGAAAGTATTTTTTTTTCTTTTTGAGACAGGGTCTCCTTTTAACAAAAGCTCTCCTGGAACTCACTTTGTAGACCAGGCTGGCCTTGAACTCACAGAAATCCAACTGCCTCTGCCTCCCTAGTGCTGGGATTAAAGTCACGTAGCATCACGCCCAGCAGAAAGTATTTTTAATAAAAGCAAACCAGAAAAAATTCCAAATTAGGGAAATAGAGGCCTATTTTGCAACAAGACACACTTAGAGCACCAAGTAATCAAGAGCAGAAAAAAAGCTCCATACCATAATATAGTTTAAAACATTTAATATACAGAACAAAGGGACTATATGGAAAGCTATAGGAGAGAAACATCAACTCACATATAAAAGCAGACCCATTAGAGAATGAGAAGACTTCTAGATAGATACTTTAAAAGCCAGATGGACTTAGAATAGATGGGCCCTGAAAGGTAATTACTGCCAACACGGACTACAATATCCCTCAAAACCATCTCTCATAATTAAAATCATCAGGCTAAGGTGAATATATGTCACTAACCCATCTCTAAAGGAGATAGCTCATAGTGCCACATTACAGCACATCACTGTGGGCAAGGCAAGGCAGCAGAAACATGAAGCAGAGTCACACATGTGGTGGAGAATGGAAAGGGACTGATGCTTGCATGCTTAGTACTCAGCTCACTTTCTCCACCTCTATACACGCCAGACCCAAACCCAGGGAAAGGTGCTACCCACAGTAAGGTGCATCTTCTCAAAATCAATTAAATGTAATCAAGAAAATTCCTGACACATATACATAACAATCCATCCAAATGACACATATGCATAAAATCCATCCAGATCTATACCGTTTCTCATTGAAACTGTCTTCCCAGATGATAATACATTGTGTCAAGGTGACTATTAAAATGCACCATCACAGAATCCTTCAGAATGAAGGGGAAAATGAAACACATTTCTAAATTTGCAGGTAAGAAACATACATGCTAGAACAGCAGTCAAGTAAATGAAGAATAGAAAACTTCAAACACGGCCAGGAGAGATGGCTCAGTGGTTAAGAACATTGGTTGTTCTTGCAGAAGACCCAGGTTTGAGTCCCAGCACCCACATGGCAGCTAACAACTGTCTGTAACTCCAGTTCCAGGGGATATGGCAGCCTCTTCTGACTATCGTGGGCATTGTATGACACAGGTGCACTCACCTACATGCAAGCAATACATGCATAAACATAAAATAAAAATAATAAATAATTTTTTTTAAAAAAAGAGAAAACTTCAAACATTCCCAATTCAAGATCATGGGAATTCAGACACCTTCATATATAACTGTGACTATGAATGGTCACATTCTGGATAAAACCTCACAGTGGAAAAGTAGATTTAAATAGAGAAAGTATTTTCTCCCAGAAAAATGTGTTCCAACCAAATAGAATTGGGGAAAATATAGGAGATGTCACAGTTCCAACTTCCCCAACTATAACCATGAAAAGTTTAGTGAAATTGGTCAAAAAATTCACCAAATATAAATTGAAGTCAGATGCTTCAACAATAAATATTGGATAAGCTGGATACCCACACGTAAAGAATGAAACTAGATCTTTATCTTTCACACTGTTCAAAAACTAACTCCAAATGAATGTGATACTTTAAGATTTGAAACTCTATGAGGATGTATGGAAATATGTGAAGTGGAGAAATATGTCAAAGCAAGGAGACTGGCTTTCTGAATTGAACTACAGCTGCTCAGGAAATACAAAACTTTACAAATGATACCTCAAGGAATTAGACTGTTCTGGAGAGCAAAATGAAATTAAAGACTGAAGAGACAATCTACAGAATAGGAGACCTTTTCTTTCTGTACCTCTGAAAGATGATTTATAGCTAGAATATACAAATATCTAAAAAAAAACTAAACAAGAAAGCAAGCATAAGTTAATGAAATAAGAGGTTTGGGTTTCACAGTTCAATGGTGAGCACTCTGAATTCTGAAATAAAGGGATAGCTCCCAGCAATACTATGCAGATTACCAATAAACAAATGAAAATTGTTCTATCTCATTAGCCATCAGAAAAATTATTAACCAAAACTATACTGAGATTTCATTTCATTCTAGTTAAAATAACATTCATTAAGAAAACCAATCACAACAAATTTGGTAAGGATAAGGACAAAAGAAAATCCTTTATTAAGTATTTTTGGACTATAAGTTTGTCCTGCCACTATGGAAAACAATATGGAAATTTATTAAAAAACTAAAAATGGATCTACCACATAACAGCTCCATAGCACTTCTGGGTATTTCCCCAAGTGACTTTCGGTTAACATACCACAAACAGAGATATATGCCCAATAATGTTCACTGTAGTGCTATTCACAGTGGTATTATGTAACCAAACTATGTGTCTAGCAAGAGAGAAAGGGGTCAAGGAAATGTGGTATGTATGTAGAATGGCATTTTTAATGGACATACAGCATTTCATAAAAATGAATGCAAATGGAAAAATCATAATAATTTAGTCAATCACAGAGAGTCAAATATGTTTTCTCCCATTTCTGGTTCCTGGATTTTATATAGATACATAAAATCATGCAGGTTTATATGACCTGCAAGTAAAGACGAAATTGTCTAGGGGAGCAAAGAGGACTAACAAGAATGAGGAGGAAAGGGATGGATGGAGGCAGTGGGTATGCATTTGTATGAAAATGATCCCATGTCTCACAGTACTACAAACCATGAATATGCACATGAAATTTTTAAAAGTATTGTGGATTCATTTTGTGAAAATTTCATAGCATTTAGTTTGAGAATATGTAAATTTCTGAAAATTCAAAACATTGAAAATAATACAACAAAATAATTTTAAGAAATTTTTTATTCATTTTCAAATTTTATACAGTATATTTTGATCACATTTAACCCCCCTCCCACTCTCCACTCTCTCCCCACAAACTTCCTCAACTTCATGTCTTCAATTATTATCTGTAATTTATATTTAAGTTGGGCAATTTAAAAATTTTTATTAAACTTTTACAAATCTCATGCAATTTATTTTGACCATTTCTGAATCCCCTCCCCTATCTGCACCCCTGCTTATTATCCCCCACCCAATTTCATCTCTCAAGTCTGTATGTGCAGCAGATGATGTTTAACACAGAGTTCTACAACTTGCCAATGTGCAGAGAAGAGGCTGCAGAGTGCTTTTTCCTGAACAGCACACCTATATCAAACTTCTGCCTCCAGAGGCTCAAGGATCATTATGGAAGATGGGGAAGAAAGATTGTAAAAGCCAGAAGGAGTGGAATATCACTAGGAAACAGTTTTCCAGAAAGTTGGGATGGTATTCAAATGAACTCACTGTAATCGTGAAGCATGTAAAAGTCCCATGGAGGCTCCAGAAAAAATCCCAGCATAGATATGGGGAAGTGTGTACAGAACCCCAAACCTACACAAGGGGCAATTGGCAACTGATGGTTGCTGGGAAGAAGAGACATACTCTCTTTTAAGAGTGAGAAGCGCTCTCTCCAGTCCTCCATGCCTTGACTCCCCCAGCCTCATTCACCCTTCCAACTCCACCACGTGTCTCTCCTCCTAGCCTGGGTCCTGTCCCATTCCTGTCTTGGAGCCCCAGACCTGGGGAAACAACCACGGCTTTCTGACCCATTGCATCCAGACCAACTCAGTTCCTTCTGGGATCCCTAGCACCACTCTGGGTCTGGCCCTGCCCTCACCTCCCTCTACTTCCCTGGGCCTGCATGACCTGCCAGCCTCTTTCCTGTATGCAGGGGCTTACCTTAGTCTTCCTGATCTTTTGCATCCAGACCAATCCAGCTCCTCAGTGAAGTCCCCAGGAGCCCTTGGGGCCATTTCCCACCCACATCTTCCTTTGCATCTCCGGGTGGCATGGCCACCAGCTGTCCTAGAACAGCATTTTTCCTGGGCCCAGCTCCCAGGCCAGTCCAACCCCCAAATTCCTGAGGCCAAAATCTTTCCGGGAGGGATCTAGACCTTAGGAGAAAGACTGAGAGCATCTGATCCTCATGAAACATGGGCCTCTGTTGGAACTCCTGAAGACAAAAGCAATTTGGCCACTCCAATATAAAATCAAAAGAGAGAACTGGAAGCTTAGTGAACCAGCTTTTCATTCCCAAAAAGTAAACCACAAAGACACATAAAGTTCACAAAAAGAAGCAGACCTAAACTTGAAGGCTTGAGTCTCACACAAGAATCTGAAACTACAAAAGAAAATCATATGTCAAAATTACAGAGAAAAAATAATAAAATTAAAAAAACCAAAATAACATATCAAATACCAATAGTCCTCTAGAGGAGTACAATGAGAACCCTCTAGAGATAATGCAGGACATGGAACTCAAAAAAACAATTATAAACATGATAAAAGAATTGAGTGAATTTAAAGAAAACACAAAAAAAGAAATCAAAGAATTGAATGAAGATAGAGAGAAACTTCTGAATGAATTCAGAAAAGAGTTAGAAATATTTAAGAATACTCAGGCTGAAATGAAGAAGGAAGTGAAACACTCAGTAAGCCAATTAGAATTGACAGGAGAAAGCCTCACCAATAGGATGAACG
>NW_008332088.1:592248-594636 GCF_000622305.1 Nannospalax galili
ACAGGACCAGAAAAGAAACTCTCCACGGCACATCATAGTAAAAACACTACACGCACAAAACAAAGAGACAATTCTGAAACTGCAAAAGAGAAACAACAAGTCACATATAAAGGAAAACCCATTAGGATCACAGCTGACTTTTCAGTACAAACTATGAAAGCCAGAAGAGTCTGGACCAAAGTATTCCAAGTTTTAAATGACCACAGTTGGCAACCAAGATTACTATACCAAGCCAAAATGCCTATTATAGTGGAAGGGGCAAGAAAAATCTTCCGTGACATAAATAGGCTGAAGGAACTTATGTCCACAAAACTAGCCCTTCAAAGAGTTCTGGAAGAAATTCAAAGAGCTGAAGAAAGGAATGACTATACCCAAGGGGTAACAGAAAAGAAATTCAGTGAAGGTATAACTGGGGAAAAGTACAGCTATATCAAGAATGTAAACTAAATAAAAATGACAGGATTCAATACTCATCTTTCTTTAATAAATTTAAATATTAACAGACTGAACACCCGAGTCAAAAGACACAGATTAGGTGAATGGACTGAGAAACAAAACCCATCTATTTGTTGTCTGCAAAAACTCATCTCACTTTCAAGGACAGACACTATCTTAAAGTGAAAGGATGGAAAAAAATATACCAAGCAAATGGTACTAAGTAAAAAGAAGGCATAGGAATTCTAATACCTGACAAAATAGACTTTAAACTAAAACTAATCAGAAGAGACAAAGAGGGCCACTTCATTCTGACCAAAGGAACAATAAATCAAGAAGATATTATAATCATGAACATATATTAACCAAACTCTGGTGCACTCAACTTCATAAAATCAATACTACAGGACTTTAAGACCCAGATTAATCCCAACTCATTAATAGTAGTGCACTTCAATACCCCACTGTCCCCATTAGATAGGTCAACAGGGCAGAGAGATAGCAGAGAGACATCTGAATTAAACAATACCATATATCAAATGGACTTAACAGACATCTATCGAGTATTCTGCCAAAGCACCAAAGGACATACATTCTACTCAGAACCCCATGGAACATTCTCCAAAATCGACCATATACTGGGGCACAAAACAAACAACTCATAACCCCATGGAACCTTCTCCAAAATCGACCATACACCAGGGCACAAAACCTCAACAAATATAATTATATGCATTCTATCAGACCACAATGCAATAAAGCTTACAATCAACACTGGAAGAAGCCCTAATCACCACATGAACACACAGTGATTAAACAACACACTCCTAACAGGTGAATGGTTCAAATGAGCAATTAAGAAAGAAATAAATGTATTCCTGGAACTAAATGAAAAGAACAATACAACACAACAAAACCTCAGGGACAGGCTGAAAGCTGTCCTTAGAGGGAAGTTTATAGCTCTAAGTGCCTACATCAAAAAATCGGAAGAACACAAATAAATGACTTAACATTGCAATTCAAGACAAGTTAAAAGCAACAACAAAGGAAACCCAAACCCAGCAGACAAGAAGGAATAACAAAAATCAGGGCAGAAATTAATGACATTGAAACAAATGAAACAATACAAAGAATCAATGAATCCAAGAGCTGGTTCTTTGAAAGGATAAGATTGACAGACCGTTAGCCCAGTTAAACAAAAGGAGCACCTCCAAATCAACAAAATCAGAGATGAAAGGGGAAACATCACAACAGACACCAGAAAGATACAGAACATTATAAGGGAATACTTTAAAAACCTATATGCTGCTAAATTTGAAAACCTAAAAGAGATGGATGGATATCTAAAGGCATGGGAACCACCAAAACTAAACCAACAAGAGATTACCAGTGAAAACAGATCCATAAGAAAAAAAGAAATTGAAACAGTAATGCAAAACCTACCCACTAAAAAAAGCCCAGGACCAGATGGATTTACAACAGATTTCTATCAGACATTTAAAGACTGCAAACAGACACACATCAAAAAGATCATCCACCATGATCAACTTGCTTTATCCCAGAGATGCAGAAATGGTTCAATATACATTAAGTCAATAAATGTCATAAATCATATAAATGGGCTCAAAGAAAAGAATCACATGGTCATCTCAGTCGATGCAGAGAAGGCCTTTGACAAAATTCAACATGCTTTTATGTTTAAAGTTCTAGAGAGAATTGGACTGGAGGGAACATACCTCAACATAATTAAAGCCATATATAACAAACCCACAGCCAACATCATTCTAAATGGAGAAAAACTGGAAGCATTCCAATTGAAATCAGGAACCAGACAAGGATGTCCACTATCTCTAGTTCTCTTTAACATAGTGCTTGAAACTCTTGCAAAAGCAGTAAGACAAAGGAAGGAAATTAAAGAAGTAATAATTGGAAAAGAAGAGATCAAATTATCCC
>NW_008332088.1:594997-596521 GCF_000622305.1 Nannospalax galili
ATAATGCCAATCAAAATCCCCATGACATTTTTCACTGAACTGGAAAAAATCATCCTAAGATTCATATGGAAGCACAAAAGACCTCAGATAGCCAAAACAACCCTGAGCACTAAGAGCAATGCTGGGGGGACTACTATACCAGATTTTAAGCTGTATTACAGAGCTATAGTCATAAAAACAACATGGTACTGGCACAAAAATAGACCCATAGATCAATGAAACAAAATTGCAGACCCAAATATGAATACATGCAATTTCAGCCAACTGATATTTGACAAAGGGGCCAAGAATATTCACTGGAGTTAAGACAGCATGTTCAGCAAATAGTGCTGACAAAAGTGGATCTCCACATGTAGAAGAATGAAACTAAACCCCTATATTTCACCCTGCATAAAAGTCTACTCCAAATGGCTCAAAGACTTCAATGTAAATCCTGAAACTCTGAAACTGTTAGAAGAAAACATGTCAGAAAGTAACCACTGTGACTAGTAATAATCAAATAGATAGAGATTAGATATGTATGTGCAAACATCTTAATATCAATTGTATTAAAAATTAACTTTCTGTATGAAACTGTGTGTTTTAATAATGAAATGGAGATCTTTTTAAAGGTCCTACAAAATACAGCTGTAGGAAAGGATTTTCTAAATCGGACATCAATTGCTCAGGAAACAATGGCAAGAATTAGCAAATGGGACCTCATTAAACTAAAAAGTTTCTGTACATCAATGGAGGCCACCAGGGAAGTGAACAGAAAACCCACAGAATACGAGAAAATCTTCACCAGTGACACATCCAACAGAGGTTTAATATCCAGAATATATAATGAACTCAAAAAACAGAGAAGCAAGACAAGAAGTAATCCAGTTCAAAGGTGGGTAAAGAGTAAACAGTTTTCAAAAGAAGAAATAAAGATGGCTATGAAACATCTTAAAGATGTTCAACCTCTCTAATAATTAGGGAAATGCAAATTAAAACCACTCTAAGATTCCACCTTACCCCAGTCAGACTGGCTAAGATCAAGAAAAGAAATGATAACAAATGTTGGAGAGGGTGTGCAGAAAGGGGAACGCTCATCAGCTGCTGATGGGGCTGCAAACTGGTTCAACTGCTCTGGAAAGCAGTGTGGAGAACTCTTAAAAAACTACAAGTGAACCTACTATTTGACCCAGTTATATCACTCCTTGGCATATAACCAAAGAACTCATCCTATTGCAGAGACACTTGTGCATCCATGTTTGATGCTGCCGTTTTAACAATACCTAAGAGATGGAAGCAACCTAAGTGTCCCTCAGTTGATGAGTGGAACTGCTCTGGAAAGCAGTGTGGAGAACTCTTAAAAAACTACAAGTGAACCTACTATTTGACCCAGTTATATCACTCCTTGGCATATAACCAAAGAACTCATCCTATTGCAGAGACACTTGTGCATCCATGTTTGATGCTGCCGTTTTAACAATACCTAAGAGATGGAAGCAACCTAAGTGTCCCTCAGTTGATGAGTGGATTATGAAAATGTGGTTC
>NW_008332088.1:596840-598650 GCF_000622305.1 Nannospalax galili
AGAGGGAACCATATTACTCCTACAACCTACTGACAAATTATGCATAGCAGATCAAGAAATATATGTCTAGGTAAGGTTTATCTGAGAACAACTTGTCTATGCCCAAGATTTATCTACATGACACACAGTAATTAAAAGTACCACACTGGTGGAACTACTTTTCTTGGATGTTTAACAGACATACTTTGAGGCTTATACTAATTTGGTCAGAGGGACATAAAGGACACTTTTTGCTCTTTGCCCTCCTACATCGACTAGTTCCAGGGGACTATGAGATCTCTCAAAATGTCCTGTAATTGTGGTGGGTCACCTCTTCTATTGATTAAAGAGGCCAAGGAGACCCCACCAGATGGACTTGAACCAGTGTCCCGTCTACAAAGAGGAGGGTCAACAGAGAAGAATCATTTCCTCCATTTTTTTCAGTGAAGCCAACCATGGTCAAGCAGGACCTTTGACTTATCTCCACATAGGTGGAACTGGTAAAAGAAAGGAGCCAGGGGCTCCTCCCAAGCCCATGTGACCCCTGAGGAACATCCTCAGACAGCCTTAAGAGTAAAAATAAATAGGTTTATCTGGACCAACTGTATGGCCTTAAAGACCCAAGGGGAGAGTATATCCAAAGATTAAAGGGACCAATATAATTTCATAAGAGACCATATGTATAGCTAAGGGCTACATAAGAAGCAAAAGTGCCAGACAGGCGATGCCTCCTTTTGAGTTGTTGGCCAGGGTGGCCAAAGGGATTCTCAGATAATAACCCAGCATAGAACTGGGAAATTGCACAGCAGACCCCAATCTTTTCCAAAGGAATATTGACAACTGATTACCGCTAGATGAGGACCAGCTGACCCTCCTAAAACAAAGACCTCTAGATAGGCTGACTAGATTCACCAGAATGGCAAGTAGTGGGGAATGGCTGGGGTGCCGACAACACAGCAGACAGTAGCAAGGAGATCAGTGTATATGGGCTTTAATGGTGGCGGGGGGAGTTATGGGAGGGTGCCATCTGGGAAGTGGGTGTATAGTTGAATAAGGTAGTTTGGGATGTTCTGTGTGATATACCCACACACAAAAAAAATCAAATTTTTAAAAATGCATTATATTTGAGGAGGCAGCATGGAAATTTAGGTCATGTTAATTAGTAGAGGTGATATACATTACCATTGAAATCTACCCGATAACTTTATAGACATACACATGTGCATAGGATCCAAGTTCAACCAATTATGACTAGTAATAATCAGATACATACAGATTAGAGATGCGTGCCCCAACATCTCAGTGTTAGTAGCAAAAACAATGAGTCTTTCTGCAAGGAACAATATATTTGAAAATGAAATGGAGATCTTTTTTAAAGGTTAAAAACTCATTCAAGCTGGATGTGGTAGCACACGCCTTTAATCCCTGCACTTGGGAGGCAGAGGCAGGTCTGTGAACCGCGCAGCCCCTTGTGAAACAAATGTACTCTTGCTCTGGTGTGTGTTACTGAATATGTTAAAGCTGTAGTGAAATGCTTCCTCTAATCACGTAGTTACTAAAAATTTAAAAAATTATTAAAAAATAATAACATATCTGCAAAGCATAAAATTTTTCTCCTTAATAATTAGTAGATGTGAAAAACATTACCACTGAAATCTACCTGATGACTTTATATCCATGCTCAGATACCAAGGAGCTCAGAAAGTAACCAACTGTGACTACTAATCATCAGATATATAGTGATTAGAAATGCATTTGCAAACATCTTAGTGTTAATTGCATTAAAAATGAATTTTTCTGTATGAAACTGTGTATTTTAATAATGAAATGG
>NW_008332088.1:598660-608452 GCF_000622305.1 Nannospalax galili
CTTTTTAAAGGTTAAAACATCATTTAATTTATGTCTTATAGGGTTAATACTGAATAAAATATTGTATAACTGTAATAATTCAAATGTAAACCCAAAAATCTATAGCTGATTTTGAAAGAGATGCATCTTAGTTCTGGAAATTGTTATTGAATATGTCAATACTGTTGTAATGAAATGCTTCTTCTAAGGATGTGGTTATTAAATAAATAATTTTTTAAAAAGTGAGATGCTTAGTAGGTTGATCTACTTCTGTGGATGGACCCAACACCTAAGGACACTTGGGGACCAAAATTTGACTATCAAAATAATTTGATGGGCAAAATCATTTAAAAATACAAAATTATATTTTCTTTAAAATTTTAATTTTTATGGAAAGAGTGATATAGAAATAATCATGAGACAACCATGACCAATAGAAATTTTTTACCAATAATTACAGTAAATGTATCCTTAAATATTAAATTCCATTTATTAATGACACTGTAATGAAGTTGGGGAGATGACTCAGTGGCTAAAGCACTTATAAAAACATCAGAAACTGTGGTAGAGTCTCCAAACCCATGTGAGAGCTGGAGACAGCGCAGTACTCCCACAGCAAGATGGGAGGCAGAGTATGGCATCCAGAGATGCTTGTCCGCCAGCTACACTGGTGTATGCAGTATCTACCAGTAACAGACTTTCTCCAAAAAGGAGCAAAATGAAGCCTGACACCCGAGGTTATCCCCTGACACAAGCACACAGGGAAACAGACACACACACACACACACACACACACACACACACGCATACACACACACATATGCACACCCATACACATATGCATACACACAAACACACAAATGCACACAAACATACATGCACCCAGATAATACTGTAAATGTTAAGTATTTTTAATTTATAAAGTGTTTTATAGATAAGCTTAATGCCCAGACACTTAACACATCAAACGCATCAGTTCATGTTGGCTCAAGGTAAAAGGTTATCAGGCAGAAAGAATAGTTATTGAATCCACAATTTTTCAGTAGATTTTTGTATTCTAGTATGTTTTCTTTGGAAACCACGTCAGCTTTTGGGAATAATAATTTGGAAGTTAAGAATTATCCAGGACAGGGCTGGTGAATCACATTCTGTGCTCTGTGGGCTTTTCACATCAGTTGCTTCTACTTAAGAGGATAACAACCAGGTCATATGTCTTGTGGAAGATGAGATGATTTAAGAATGAGAAAACCAAGAGCAAAGCTTTCTGGGCAGGATACCATGTTCAGTGTGGCAAGGAACAGCTCACAAAGGACGAACATTATCTTCTCAGGTGGTATTGAGTAATTGCTTAGAATATATGTTTGAGGATGGGATTGGGGTTCTTCACAGAAACATCATTCATACCTCCAGTAACCTCGAATCTTACCTGGGTGTTTCCATTGAGACCAAGTTCCTTTCTATTCAAAATACCAGGGCTACCTCGCTTGTCATTTGACATAATTGCTCTAGGCATGAGAGAATAAAGGACACTTACTGTCAAAATCAGGTCTGATACATAAACCTCAACACACCTTATGGTCCCTCTTTTCATAGAAATGAGCTGATCTTGTGAAATTCCTTGGTATTCATGTAGTCCAATTACTTTGTTCATCAAATATCAGCTGAGGGTTTCTTGTTCCCCAGGAGCTGCAGATCTGTCAGCTTAAGTTTCAGCAACCTGGGTCACTTTCCATTCTAGATTCAGATTTGTTTGTTGAATCCTCTTACTTTGGTACTTTCTTACCTAGGTTTCTAGGTAGCACATTTCTTGGCACGAATGTTTCAGGGACCTCTGGAATTGTTTCTGAGTGGATTACAGTCTACCCTTGTTGCAACACTTGATCAGATCAAGTAGGTGGCATCCTGGGGCCTCTGCAGCCATAATTTGGAGATCACAAAGAGCTTTCCTCCTAATATCCAGCTCTATTTTTACCAAGTACCAGCCCATGCTTTTCTAAGAACATAACAATTTTGAAGTGTTGAAACTGTTCTGAAATAACTTATTTAATGGTAGATTAGACATATGTTTTCTAATAGCATTAACCAGTTTGTTATCATGAGAAGTATATGATCAAATGTATTTATGATTTCTGATACTAGATGTACTAAAAATTTATTTTTCACTCATTTTTCTTTTAAGTGTGCATAAGCTATATTGAAATACTCAATGTGTACTTTTAACATAGTGAAAAGCTGCTGCATTAATGATGAAAATTATTTTGAAAATATTACCAATATTGCAGTGGCTTCTGAAAATATAGTAACTGTGAGATAATGGGTTTTATTTATTTGAACAACAGAAATACTGAGGTTGGTATTTTACTGGTTAACATATAAAATGCACTGACAATCAGCGTTCTACTGGGTTAGTAGTAGTTCTTTCAATTTATTATAAAATAAAATATGAGATGAAAAATATATTTCTTCCCTTTGCAACCCTGAGTGGGAAGATTTTGAAGTAAATGACTTTGAACAAATGTTACTTTTCTCATTCAAAGATGTAGTACTAAAATATAGCAAATACAATCTCATATGCAATCAATTTGCCTCATCCATTATTTCTCCATTCACTCTAGAGGATCACTTAAAGTAAGGATGACATTAGCACAGCCATTTGTCAACATAATGGATTAAGACTGTTATAAACAGTCTTTTCAGACTTTGCATAAAGTACATCTCTTTGTAAATAAGTTTATGATTGCGAAAAAGTATATAATGTCTGTCATCTGGTACCACTATTATAAAATCTCCACTTTAGATTGTTTAAGGCCTGGTCTGGAACCCCTTGAAAACTGCTGGCAAGGTATTAAGTCAGAATGTAAGAAGTTCACTAGGTAATGGGACAGGAAGCAAGCTTCCTAGCAAGAGAAACATCTTTACATCACTAGTAATCCCCTCAGCATATATGAATATTTTTTAATTTTTGTAGCAATTGTAATGCTTGGAAGTTATTATCTTAGATCAGCTAAAATATATGTAAAGGCCTCATTATGAGTGAGATTTATTTTGAAATATGCTCGTTCTCACATGATGTCAAAATATGTATTGCTCTAACCATCCAACAAAGCATATGCCTACCCAGGATGCTCTCCTAAATACTGGGGTAATGAGTGCTTATTCCCTCCAATACACGTCTAATGATATTCTCAATCATTCCATTGGTAATAGTCCAAACTTTGAAATAACCCAAATGGTCTTCAACATGGGAAGAAAAATTACTTGATGTATATTTAATACTCACATGGCAGGATATTACTCTAAAATAAAAAGGGAAAGTTTAGATTGACACAACACAATGATACTACATTTATAATGATACATAAAGGAGAATAGACATACTACATATGTGCACAATACACCAGTACATTTATATGAAGTTTAAAATCAGGTGGACATAATTGATAGTCGTTGGGGAAAAAAAGTGCATACTTATAGGAAGAGAGAGGCGTGTGAGAGAGAGTTCTCAAAAGCTGTTGAATTTATTCCATATCATGATCTAGGAGGTCCACACATACACTACTGTCCAAGTCTTATAATTAAGGAAACAAGTTTAAAATCCTATGCCTGCCGTAGCCATCATGAAATGATAGAATTTCACCAAAAACTTTAACATATTAAGAAACATTTGACTTTATCTTTTTTAAAAAAATCGTATTTAGTGTTTTTAAAAAGCAAATTTGATGATCAATTTAAGATTTAAAATATAAATTTCATCTGAATAACAGTAAGTGCGTAATAGTGCCACCTTACGTGACCAACTTGTCCCAGCAGAAACAAGCCCTTGAACAACTTTTACTTGACCTAGTTACACTTCAGAGACTTCTGGGAAGTGAAAGTGTTGGCTCCAGCTCAGTACACTTTTCTTCTTTTATTCATTAAATTTGTTCATTGACATTTCATATATGTATATATTGCATTCTGTTTTATCATCCTTCCCTCAATCCTCTCTTATCGTTCTCCTGCCTCTGTCACCTACCCCATCTCCCTGGAGGTCCTGTCATGGGACAGACGAGGGGACACCAGGAGATCCAGGCAGCAGGTTTATTTAGGCTGCAGACTTGGCCTAGAGGAACTCCTGTCTCCAAGTTCTGAGTCCTGATTAAGGGGAGTATACTTGTTCTATAGAGTTTCATATTCATAAGCATTAAAGTATCACAGTAAGGTTCCATACCTCAAAATACTTTGAAGGTTTCCAAAGAAGGGCAGGGAGTTGTACTAACCTCAGCTGTCTCAGGCTGGGGGTGTGATGTCCCCATCTTCAGCTAGATGCCAAAGTTGTTATATCGGGGTTGTTTTTTTCTAAAACTGTAGTACTATCTAGTTGTGTCCGCATCCTAACCAAAGACGTGTCAGCTGAACTCTACTGACAGCGACACAAACAGAAGACAGGTCTAAAATCCATTATTTCTCTTAACAATCCCCCAGGTCTGCATTAGTCCCTCTCCTGCATTCATGTATTTTTCTTTGTTTTGTGGCCCACTGATTTTTAACTAGGACTACCTGTATTGTCATAGATTTGAAACTATCTACTAGAGCCTAGTAGACTCAACATTTGATGCACAAATGAAAGCAATTACTGTTTCTTCCCCAGAATCCATCAGGTGCCAGAAGCTTAGTAGGAAGTGATGGGGCTACTGTCAGGCTTAGTATTTAACACAGCCAGTGCAGGCAGCAGCTGTGCTGTGAGCATGTTTACAATGGTTACGCTATGCCCTGAAGCCACTATGTCCCTTCTTTATCTCTTCTGGCTCTTGAGTTCTCTCTGTTTCCTCTTCAGCTATGTTCTGACAGCCTTACTGGGTTGGTACGAATATTGTCATCAGATCTAATCCATCCTCTAAGCATCTTGAGCGGTAAGGAGTGGCTGCATTCACTGAAAAGAGCAGCTTCCCCAACAAAGAATGAGTAGAGCACCTGTTTATTTAGACAAGTATCTACTTGTATTTAGACTGGAGTTTTGTGCCATGTCAGGTTAGCTAAACAATAGCAGTAACGTCCTTCTGAGGTCTAACAACTCACCAGTCATGAATTTTCACTGGGTTTATATTACCAGGCCCTGTAAACTGGGCCTCAAATTACACTGAGAGGGGCTGGTTACTCTACAAGAGTTGTGCCTCTATTGCCCCAGTGGACACATCTTGCCTGCTAGGTTAACACTGCAGTTCATAGGATGAGCAGCTGAGTAGGAACATTGGTACTTTGTCTCCTCCGGTAAACACCATTTTCCATTAAAAAGGAGTCTAATCCCTACTTTTAGAGTTCAAATGACTGAAACCAATTATCGACATCACTTTTACATATATTGTTTTTCCTTATGTTTTTAAAATTTTTCATTTTTTCAATATTTTTATTTTGTGTGTATGCATGTTTTGTCTGCATGTAGGTATAACATGTGCATGTAATAACTGTGGAGGCCAGAAGAAGGTGTTGAATCCCCCAGAACTGGAGCCATGTACTATTGTTTTCTGCTATATGGATGCTAGGAACCAAACCAGGATCCTCTGGAAGAACAGAAAGTGCTCTTAACTACTAAGTCTTCTCTCCTTCCCCTTCCTTACATTGTTTAATCACCTGATTAACATTTTGTTTTGGTGCATCTGTAGAGTAGCACAGTATTTTGCATGGTACAAATACACATTTATTTTTTCTCTGCTGTTAATATACCAAGTATTTTACAAACAAGTATTTTTTATTTATGCACTCATGAATATATTATGAAAAATTAAATTGAGAGCACTTTAAGGTGCATTTTAGGAAAAAGATTCATTTGCTATCTGAAATATTTAAATACAAAATATGTTACACACGATTATCTGTGAACCAAAGCTGTTGGGTGCATATTACTAGATAGTTCTAATATCTTGGCTGTCATACCACACATGATGGTAGAAGCCTTCTTAAATATGCTTGTAGTAGTCTGTTTGGTTCCATAACAAAATACCATGGACTGAGTGGTGTAAATGACAGAAACACAGTTTTCATAGTTGTGACAGGAAGAAGTTTGGCATCAAAGTGCATCATGGTCCATTTCCAGTGTGAGCTCGGTTTCCTAGGTCCTTGGGAACAGCGGCTCTTTCCACTGTGCCCTTCCATGGCAGAAATGGGGGAGACAGGAAACAAGGCGAGGCAGGGGTGCAGAGAAAGTTGAAGATATAAGGGTTGAAGAGATGGTAATGATTTACTCTTTCTGTTCTTTCTCTAATTAAGAGCTGTTATAACATCCTGAAACCTCACCTCATGACAGTATCTATACCTAGTTCCCTGCACAGGACATCTTTATTATCCTATTAGGAATAGTGTATTCAATATTTTGAACTGGGGTGTTACACAGTTCAGTCCACTTGAGGTTATACCTCAAGTAACCATTTTCATTAAGTAACATTTTAAGTTCTATTTCAGTATAAAATTATTTCAACTTCATTTGTCATCTTATATAGTTTTACAGAAAATGAGAAATTCTTAAAGGAACAAGAAATTTTAGTTATTCTCATATGATAAAATGTAATAGGTTTATTAAAATGATAAAAATGTCACATGGCCCCTACTGTTATAATCATGTGTAATGTGCTGAGTAACGTCCATACTTAATCATTCCAGTATTAATCTGACTTCAATTCTCCATTACTAGAGATGTTAGAAACTTCAAAAAATATGCTCATAAATTTGTAAATATAAACATCAAAATACAATGTAAAATAGGAAAGGAATTTTCTTAAAATAGTTCAATTAACCTACAGCAATATTTTGTTACTGGATATAAATCATGCAGGAATAAATTTCCCTTTATAAATACAATATGGGACATCTGGTTTTCTTTTCTTGACTGTTTATTCAAAAATAATGCAAAATGCTAGGTACAATTTCTTGAGTGTTTCAAAATTTTCTCTGTAGAGGTGATCTATTTCCTTGGATAGATTTATTACCAGGTGTTTTGAATCCACTTTGAATGAATTGATTTCCTGACTTCATTTTCTTATGTCATATTTTATATTGATTTATAGTGGCTATGATTTTTTTAATTTTTAAATTTTATGTGTACGAGTGTTTTGTCTGCATATATGTAAGTTCATCATGTGTTATGCAATGCCTGCAGAGCCCAGAAGAGGTTGTCAATTCCCTGGAAGTGGAGCCATGAATGGTTTTTAGTGCCATATGGGTGCTGGGAATTGAACCCAGGTCCTCCAAAACAAGTGTTCTTAACTGCTGAGCCATCTTTCTAGTCCAATGGGCTACCAACTTTTGCACATTGATTTTTATTGTGCTACTTTGCTGGAAAAGTTTATCACTTTTAATGGTTAACTGATGGAGTCTTTAGGACAATATTGAACTGTCTGCAAAGAGGAATAATTTCACCTTTTCCTTTCCTGTTCAAATTGCTCAAACTTATTTTTCTTGTCCTACTGCTCTTAAATCACTCTGTTAAATATGAGTTGAATAAATGGACATCTGTGTCTCATTCCTGGCTTCAGTGGAAAAGTTGTGAATTTTTCATCATTATGGGTATAGGTTTGTCAGACATAGTCCATATATGTAGTAGTCTTTTCCTTCTGTTTATAGTTTCTTCAGGACGTTTATCATGAAAAGCTGTTAGACTTTGTCAAAACCTTTGGTGCGTCTTTTAAGATGGCCATGTGATTATTGTGTCTGAGTCTCCTAATGTGCTCTATTTCATATATTGATCTGAACATGTTGAACCGTCCTTTTAACCATGGAATAGTGCCTCATAGTCATGATGAATGATAATTTTTATGAGTAGTTGGAATTTGGTTCACACGCATAAATTGAGAATATTTGTATCCATTGATATCACGGAGATTGGTCTATAGAACTTTGGACTTCATCTGGCTTTAGTATGTGGACCATAGCTTTTTCATGAGATAATTTTGGTAGTGCCCCTTCACAGCTAATCTTACGGAACAGTTTGGAGAGCATTGGTGTTAGTTCTTATTTAAAGAACCTAGTAGAATTCATCAGTGAACCTGTCTATACCTAGACTCTTTTTAATCTAATTTTTTTTAAATGTTTTTTATTATTTTTATTTTATGTGTATGCGTGTATTGCCTGTGTGTAGGTAAGAGCACCCGTGTTGTGCAATGCCTGTGGAGGGCAAAAGAGGCTGTCAGAAGTTGTTAACTGCCATGTGGGTGCTGGGATTCGACCCCGGGTCCTCTGCAAGAACAACCAGTGTTCTTAACCACTGAGCCATCCCTCCAGCCCCTATACCTAGACTTTTAAAGATGAATTTCCATTAGGAATCTTACTGATATGTATACACACACACACACACACACACACACACACACACACATATGCATGGTTTATAGCCTCTTAATTTTATTTTGATAGGTCATATGGCCATATGTATCTAGAAGTTTTAAATGCAGTGATATGAGTTTCCAAATTGTACTTTAATGATTCTCTGAATTTCATTGTAATCTGTTGGAAAATCTCTCCTTTTATCTATAATTGTATTAATTTGGGTATTCTCTCTCTCTATTTTGATTAATTTCACAAGGGAAAGCCAAATTTGTTTATCTTTTCACAATGAACTCCTCCTCTTATTGATTCTTCAGTCTTTCCATTCTCATTTCATTAATTGCTGCCCCAATATTTTTTTTTTAATTTACTGATCTTGTGCTTTGCTTGTTCTTATTTTTCTGCTACCCAAAAGTGCACCATTTAGGTATTTATTTGTGCTTTCATAGTTTCTCTAAATGTAGGCATTTAAAAGCATCAACTTCTTAGAACCACTTCTACTGCATTCCGCAGTCAATGGCACATTGCACTTCATTTGCAACCTACTGCAAGAAGGGTTCATTTTTGTTTTCCTGATTTCTTTGATGAAACCCATTCATCATTCAATGGTATTTTGTTCAATCTCAATAGTTCGTGTTTTTTCTGTAGTTTCTCTTGCTGTTGATTTCTATTTGTGTTCTATTGTGTGCAGATAGAAAATAAAGCATTTTAATTTTCTTATACTTATTGAGGATTACTTTATAGGTCAGAGAGATGGCTCAGTATGTAGAACTCAGGACCCACATGGTGGAAGGAGGGAATTGATTTCTGAAAGTTGTCCTCAGAGAGCAATATATGCCCCATGGCATATGTCCATACACCTACAGACATACATGTAATTAAATGACATTTCTCTCTATCCTAACATATGGTCTATTTAGAAATACTTGGGGTGCTAGAACGATGCATATTCTAAAGAGCTTGTGTAGATAAGAAAAGGTGGAAAGACAACCCATGCTCCTGGTCATCAGAGTCACAGAGTCAATGCAATACCAATCAAAACCACAATAACATTTTTCAATAAATAGGAAAGTAGCTCTTAAAATTCATATGGAAGAATTTCATCCAAAACCCAACAACCCTGAACAAAAAAAAACGCTGGTGATATCCCAACACCTGATTTCAAATTACAGCTGAGAACCATGGTACCAACAGTATGGAAATGGCACAACAAAAATCAAGTAGGCGAATGGAATAAAATAGCCAAGCTCTAAAACTAAACCCTCATACCTAAGGATGTTGGAATTTGGGCACAGGTGCCTGAACATGCATTGTATAAAAGATAATCTCTTCAAGAAATGGAGATGGCAAAACTGAATTCCCACATATAGAAAAATGAAACTAGATCTCTGACTCTGTACAAAAATCAATTAAAAATAGATCAAAGAATTTAATATAAGACAGGAAACACTGAAGATATATACATACATAGATATATACATAGATAGATAGATAGATAGATAGATAGATAGATAGATA
>NW_008332088.1:608886-610018 GCF_000622305.1 Nannospalax galili
AAATTTAGACCTACTATGTAACCCACGCCTGAGCATATATTGAATGACTCTAATGCAACACACTTGGGGTACTAGCACATCTGTATTTAATGAAGCACTTTAAAATTGACAAATTATGGAATCAGTATTTAATAGGATAAGAAAAATGTGGTACATAGGGCTACACGGAATTTTTTTCAGTTATCTGTGAGACACTATTCCACAGAGACACAAAGTCTGCTCACTCCAGACAGGGAATCAGCAACACTTGAAATAAGGATACCACCAAGCTCCATTTTGATGAACCAGTGAGTTTTATTGTGGGTACTTACAGGAGTATGGGTGAGATATTACTTACAGGAGTGTATATAATTCAAAGACCATTGCTTCATCAAAGCGCACCCGAGCATGGGTGGCCCCTCACGAAGCACGAAGCCTGGAGCCCTACGTGCAGGCATCTCCTTTCCAAACAGCACTGCTGATGTGAACCTTTTCTGGGAAGCTTGGCTGCTGCTATTGGCAGAGCTATGCATGATTCTTCCCGTCAGTTGGCTGGTTGGATTGATGCAGCTTAGCTGCTCTGAACCGATTCTAGGCAGCTCAACCTATCTGAGAACATCTCTCAGCACTCCTTCCAGCTTGTAAATCATTGGGGAGAGGCCTGGTGAACCTGCTCTGGTCCAGGAACTTCCTGAAGCTAATGCTCGTTTAAATCCTTTTAGAACATCGTACGGCTGGGAGGCCTGGACAAATGGCTCAGAGGTTAAGAACACTGAATGCTCTTGCAGAAGACGCAGGTTTGAAACCCAGCACCCACATGGCAGCTAACAACTGTTCGTAACTCCAGTTCCAGGGGATCAGACAGCCTCTTCTGACCTCCACGGGCATTGCACGACACGGGTGCACTTACCTACATGCAGGCAATACATGGATACACATAAATAAATAAAATATTTTAGAACATTGTGCAGTTCGCCACTGTTGTCTCAACATCCTGTTGTTTATCTCAATAAAAATTGCTTCAAACCTATATAGAAAAATGAAATTATGTTGTTTATGGGAAAATGGATGAAAAAAAGAGAATCATAATAAATGAAATAAGTCAAACTCAGAAAGAAACACAACGTATTTCCTCTTTCCCTCTTTTTTATTG
>NW_008332088.1:610034-633241 GCF_000622305.1 Nannospalax galili
ATATATATTATATTACTTGGTGTTGAATATAGTCAAAATAATTCTCTTTATGAAGCCCATCACTTTGTACAATGAATATATGCCAATAAAATTTTAATGTACAAAATGACTACATGTTTATACTGACGAATTTGTGCAAGTTCTATTTGAAAACAAAAACCATTAATGAATAACTACAAACATAGTTCAAGAACTGACATAAAGGTGGTTGGTAACGTTCATTTGCTTCTGCAGCAATTAGCAAAGAACTGAGGAAAATGTCTCAAGATATTAGAATCCAAAATTAGGAGCCAAGAAGTGACAGAATAAGAACTTTCTATATGCCAGAGTGGCCTTTGACTAACCTGTAAGTATCTACACTTTAAAATATATTTTCTTTCCTTTTCCAGCTCAGCGTTATCACTTAGATAGTGAACAAAATAACGTTCATTCATGAGATAGTCCTAAGTTCTTTCAAAATACAAAACATAAGAAAGAAATTTACAAACTTACGGATTAACCAATGTTAATTGAATTTCTCCGATTATCATACAATATAATTTATGGTATTTAGATTTCATCACCTATCTGCACCTCCTGTTACTGCCCAGCCCAAATTAATGTACACACACACATATATATGTATATATATATGCATTACAGTCTATAGAGTCTAATATGTGTCCCCCAAATGTCCTTCAATGTGAATCTATCCACATGTTGTATGGACTCGTCCTCTGCCTGGCAAGCTAGACTGGCAAGCAGTGGGAAAATGCCTTCTTCTCAAGCTGAGATTTACCCTTTTTCTCTGATCACCACAAACTTTCCATAGGAGGGGAGGGGCAAAGAGAGTCAGTCATGCCTTCCATCCAACCAGCTGGCCTGAGTGGTACATGGAGAAAGGACCAAGGATAGGAATAGGGGAAGCCGAAGAGAGGGGTGTGGCCTTCACCATCTTGGTCAGCCACAGGGCGGTCACAGGGTCCCTGCTGCAATGTAGAGGGGAGACCACCAGTTCTGTGCCCACATGTCTGTAAGCAATCTCCTCACCCATTGATCTGTATGGAAGTTCAATAAATTCTTTAGTTACCCAAACTGTAGTTTGGAGAAATTATACCTCATTTTGTTTTAAGGATGGTGGGAGGAGGGGACCGGGACAACACTTGTGCCTCCAAGAAGTAATTTTTGCAACAGTACTGGAGCCAAGATAACCCATCAAGAGTCTCATCCCTGTAAGACACTGTCTCTCCCCTTCCCAGCAGGCAGCATTTGTCAAAAGTTCCTTAGTTTCGGTTGGGATTTCTTACTTAACTCTGCATGCCAATGCTAGGATTTGGTTTAGTTTCAGCTTGAATGGGACATGTGCATGCTGTCACCATTCCTGTGACTTCATATGTGTAACTGATCTGGAAAATTCTATTTCGTTATGGTCATCTACAACCTGTCTCTTACAATCTTTTCACTCCCTCTTTCACAATGATCCCTGAGCCATGGGAGGAAGAAGTTTGACATAGGTGTCCTATTCAGCAATGAGCACTCAGCAGCCTACTGTTCTCTGCACATTCACCCTTTGGGGATTTCTGTGTTAATCACCACTTGCTGCATAAGGAAACCTCTCTGGCAAGAATTGAGACATGCATTCACCTTATGTGTAGATTTTGCATTGAAGATGTGTGACTTAGTGCTAAGCATATCTCAGACATTTATTCTCTACAGTTGACCAAATGTGGAACCTGCATTAGTCTCCATTTGTTGCAAAAAGAAGCCTCTTTGATGAATGGTCATACAAACACTTATCTGTAAACATGAGGACACATATTTACTCTTCAGTAAGAAATTACATTGGTCTCTGGATGTGGCAAATGTAGGTTTTCTTCTAGGATCCATGACCACTCTGGCCACATGTATGTGGCTATATTGATAGTACCATACATGTGTTCCCACCCACACATAGGGTCTTAATTCCAATTAGACAGCTATTGATTACTCCTGAGATGAAAGTGCGCTAGTGTAATAATGGCGATCATTTGCTGGGCCAGTCATTTGTTCATTGGACTTTACAGCTGGGTAGGATGATTGATAGGTTTTCTCCTTTGCAGCTTCCATATTATCCTCAGATACTATGAGAACTAATCTTCAGGGATGAGGTCTCCAGGTTATTTCCAAGTCAACTGCTCCAAGTCCTGTGTCTAAAGTAAGGTGTATCTTCATCAAAATGGTTTTACCTGAAAGTTCTGGAAGGCAATCAAGAGATATGTCAATAGTCTGTATTATTTGGGGACTCTATTGGACTACCCTGACCAACAGATCAAAGGAGGCTTCTCCTGCTTGGCACTATGACTTTTTAGTATATAGCCTTCCAAAACACACATGCATTCATATGTATCATGTATATTTTTCAGTAGGACTTTGAACTAATACACTTCCACTCTGTTTTCTTTTCTTTTTTATTTTTTTATTTTTTTGGTCTTTTTGAGGCAGTCTCCCTGTAGCCCTAGCTGGCCTGGATTTGCTATGGAGACCAGGCTGGCCTCAAACTCACAGAGATCTGCCTACCTCTGCCTCCCAAGGGCTGGGATTAAAGGCATGTGCCACCACAACTGGCTCCACTCTTTTTACACTAAGTACTATGCATCTCCTCTCACATTCCATCTGCACAACCTTCCCTGCTTCACCCTCAGTTAAAGAGGTCCCCTTTTCTTCATTTCCCCCTTGATAACACCTGCCTCCTATAATTTCCCTCTCTGGAGCCCCTTCCCTTTACCCCCAAAGTTCATATCCATGTTCATAGCTCCTGCAGTTGCAACAGGTTATATACTCACATTTATGTGGCTAAGAGCCACCAAGGAGAGAGAACATAAGTCACTTGTTTTTCTGAGTCTGTGTTACTTCACTTAGTATAACAATTTCCCGTTCTACCCTTTTATCTGCAAATTTTATGATTTCAGTTTTTGTTCCAGTTGAGTACAGCACCATTGTGTAAATGAACCATGGTTCCATTATCCACTCTAGTTCAGGGCTATTTAGGTGGATTTTTTCTATTTCTGTGAAGAATGTCATGCAGATTTTGAACGGGATTGCAATGACTCTGTAAATTGCTTGAGATAGGGTGATTATTTTCACAATATTAATTATCCCAATTCATTAGAACAAGAAGTCTATCAGTCTCTACGGGTCCTCCACAATCTCTGTGAATGGGAGTGTTTCCCTGAACTCCTTCACTGTTGGTTGTTATTTGTATATACAAAGGCAACTGATTTTGTAAACTGATTTTGTAACCTACTACTTTGCTGATTTTTTAAATCATTTTTAGATGACTTCTTTGGGACATTTTGAGATGTCTTATGTGTAATATCATAGCATCTGCAAATAGGGATAATTTGAACTTTTCTGATTACTATTTGCTTGTCAAGGCTCTTGAATTATACCATTAAGTCATTTATTTGTGCTCTTTCTGATTCTTTAGTGTAGGTGCTTATGGTTAAAAACTTTCCTCTTAGGACTGCTTTTAATGTGTTTCACAGGTTTTGTTGTGTTATATTATCATTTTCATTAGTACCAGGAATACTTTTATTTTTTCCTTGATTTCTTCTTTGACTCATTCATCATTCAGGAGTGTGTTCTTTAATCTCCATGAGTTTGTATATTTGCTAGAGCTTTTTTTGCTGTTGATTTTAAGCTTTATTGTGTGTGGTCTGATAGAATTATTTCAATCGTTTTTACTTGCTGGTTTATTTTTTGCCCCAGTATGTGGTCAATTTTAGAGAATCATACATGCGCTGGTCAGTAGAATTGGTAATCTTAGGTTCTTGGCCAGAATAAGTATTTTATTAAATGAGCATTTCATTAAATGTTATAGTACTGGAATATCCATATTTCCCAGGGATTTGAGCAGTAATTAAAATGCCCATCGAGTATGGGCTTTAAATACTTCAGACTCATATATATCTGACATACACAGCTGCTGTCGGAACATTTTCTTGGAGTAAAATTATTATTGATTTTAGACTGTGTGTGTAAGATTAATTTAATATTTTCATTTTAAATGTAAAAATAGTAGGAAAATAGTTGTTCAAATTCCTGGGTCCTGGTATATGCACACCTCTACCACTTATTTAGTCAAGCAGAAATCTAGATAATATTAATGTAAAATGACGTTGCAAATATAACGGAGAACACATTTCAGTGCTGTGGATTTGCAAGTCCTAATCCCATTAGTCTTTGAGTATCAATGCCAGAGATGGGGAAGAGAAGATTCAAAGCACAGAGAGAATTTCATGGACCAGCCAGCATTAGTGCTGTGTGCTGCCCAGGCTCAAATAAGTAAGGGTATACCTACCTGTGTAATTTGGGAGTCTTTTGGACCACCCTGGCCAACAACTCAAGAGAAGCTTTTTCCTGTCTGTCATGTTTCCTGCTATGTAGTTTTCAGCTCTTCTTCTGTCTTATCAGATTGTATAATGCAATGCAGTGTCACTTGTGACTGATGTCAGCAGTTATATTCTTTGCCATACTCTTTGCCATAGCTTTGGTAAAAGTTGCTCCAGCGGACTGGAACTGTGTTGAGGAAATCCTGTTGGTACTCTTGTGCTTCACCGTATATGTATATGCATTTTCTGTATCCTCCATTGCTATTGATGCTGACTTGTCCTCCTTGCTGTTAATCTTTTGTTACGCATCTCCACCCAGGCCACCTTATCCGTAGGTGGCACAGGATGACACTTGGGGTTTACACAACTCCTGATTATATGCTTAATCAAAATCTTCAATTTCAAGTTGTACTAGAAACCATAGCCAACCAGACTGCTTCAGCCTTAGATCTCCTAACTACGCAGCAGACTCAAATGTCAGACACTGTTTACCAAAAGTGCTTGGTATTAGATTACCTACTGGCTGAAGACAGAGGCATTTGTGGAAAGTTCAACAGTTCCGGCTGTGGCTTCCAGATAGATGGCAATGGACAAACTGTAAAAGATATAGCTGGTGTTAGCTATAAAACAGCACACGTGTCTACAGACTTGTAAAGGAATCGAAGTCTGGGATCCTAGCTCTTTATTTCAAGCATGTCTTTCTGCATTTTGAAGTTTTTAAAGCTTAGTTTATGTCATAGTGCTCATGCGAGGTCTGTGCCCTCTACTCCCTTCTTTGGTTCCCCTTTGTATGAGATGTGCTGCTTCTTCCACAGCATCAACTATAGAAAAAGAAGTACTGTCATGCTCATGGCTTTATATGAGGCCCCAAATCAAGATGAGAATGAGACTCTATAGCTTAACTCTGGATTAAATAATAAGTCTCAAAGGGGTAATGATGTATAGCCTGATGGAGAAATCAAGAAATGCAAGAATTTTAATCCTTGTTCTCTCCCTAATTCATGTATCTTTACCAGCAAAGTGTTGTTGACAGACTTTATGGTTAAAATGCTGGCATAACTAGTTGGAGCTGCCCAGCTTGTGGTTTTGCCCCTTATAGAAGCTGCTTCTTTCTGGTTTTCTCAAACAAGGATATTTATTGGATCTTCTTAAACATTTTTTCCTGCTTTCTAAGAAATACCCATTTTCAATAATCTGCCTGGTTTTAGAACTTTTTCTTTTAGCCAGTCGACATGTAAATTGCCTTCTTGCTGAAAACCACTGCCCAAGATATAAAACACATAAGCTTCCTCCCCTCCAATCCAGACACTGAAATTTCAATCTCTGGCTCAGGCTTCCTCTAAACAAAACATTCCCAGTATCTTGCCCCATCTTCTCCCCTACCTCCGCAGTCCCTTCTCTTCTACACATTTGTCATTTGATATTGGCTCCATGGATGTCACATTCAGGACATATACAAGGTGTTTGCACACTACTGCTGAAGACAGAAGAAGGATTTCCCAAGGAAGCCAGGCTTGGCTCTAGTTTTGTGGATGTGACTGCAACTGTAGAAACTACAGCCTTAGATACTCAGCAGATAACAGTGTCGCCATGGTCGAAAGTAACTGGAGTACTCCACAAGAGAAATGTATGTGTTATCCTACCCTGAAGATTCGTGATTGCTTATTCCTTAAACTCTACTTATTTTCATCCCTAACCCCAAAGGAAAGGGGAATGTACCACACATTCCTTGAGGATTTTGATACTTTTTCAGTCAATGGAAATGCTTGCCCTTTATTTTTTTTTTTAAGTGCTGGAAATGATCTGTTTTGATATGATAAAAATAGTCTTCTATTTTTGTTTCATTTCTGAATTGCAATTCAAATGGATATATAGTATAACCATGTTTGAGAGTCTCTAGGATTAGGACTTACTGCTCAAGTCACCTTTCAGCATCATAGAAAAAACTGGAAAATTAACACAAAGGAAAAGGAAACTCAATGTTTCTCAGTTGACTAGTAGACCACAGTATCTACTCTGGACAGCCTAATGTATCCATTTTGTTACAGAGTCATTCTCTTTTACATCTGCTTTCATAATTGTGGAGAGAAATGGTACTAGAACACCTATCACTTGTAGGAACAAAAATAGAATTTTAGTTTTTCCATGAAGAACTGATATTTCACAACAAAATTTTTATTATATTTACTATTATAAAGATTATGACAATGACTGAATCTGTGTTAGTGTTATAGTCTGCTTTCAATTGCTCTGAGAAAACACTCTGACCAACACCAACTTGGGGAGGAAAGGGTTTATTCAGCTTACATCTCCCTGGTCAAAATTTATCAGGAAGTCCAAGGTTGGAACTCAGGACAGGAATCTGGAGCAGGAGCTGGAGCACAGGCCATGGAGGAATGCTGCTTACTGGCTTGCTCCCCTGGCCCCTGCTCAGCCTGCTTTCTTATACAATATAGAACAACCTGCCAGGAGTGATGCCACCTACAGTGGGCTGGGCCCTCCACATCACTCAAAAATCAAGAAAACACCTCACAGACTTGGCCACAGGCCAGTCCAATGGAGGCAATTCCCCAGTTGATGCTTGCTCAACCGAGGTGTGTCAACTTGACAATTAGTTACAAAATGTGCCAAGTCTTGAGCACTTCATGCTCAGGAATCCCCTGTTGAATAGATATTCCTCTGCCTGCCTTACAAATGGAAGGTGAGAAGTTCTAAGCACTCTGCACTGCATCACAAAACAGGAATCTAAATCTTGTCTGTTTCTAAAAGAATCACTGTGCTACTTCTGTTAGGCATTAAAACTGCACCTGCCATTTCCTAGTTGGAAAATAAATATGCACATTCCCATTTTGTAGTTTGTGTTTTTCAACTGAGTAGAATTCAACTTTATCTTGGATATGACAAGCAGCAATATCTTGACTATAACATCAGATATTCCATGTGGGCTTTGTTTTTGAACACAATACCACAGGTCACCATGCTATTATACCACAAAATACTCTGTGGACTATTACTCAGTGGACACGCTGATACATTCAACTCAAATAATTGTATCATTCCTTGAATCAATTACAAGAGGAAACTTCATAGATCATTGGAAAAATTCTAGAATTTAATATTTACTAGTTTTATGCTAGTTCATCTACTAAACACTTTGAAATAATATATTGCTGACTCACAAATAACCTTTCAGTTATAGAAAGACCACAGTCTTCACCACTACATACATAATGAAGAAAAGGTTTAATTTTGTGTAAATCTCCCTTGCCCTACAAATTGCCTGTGCTTAAGTAAGATAATTAGTAAGTGGTATAGTTAATAAGGTTATGTATGAGTCCCGAAACCATACTTTTATCACTGTAGTATAATGGATATAAGCCATTCTGAAATAGATAATTAATTTCTTAATTTTATTTATTGTTATTGTGTGTATGTATTTGATTTGTGTGTGAGAGATTGGGTGCATGTGCCGTAAGTGTGGCAGTCGAAAGAAAACTTTTTGAAGTATATTGTCTCATTCCACCACGGAATCCAGGGATTAAACTCCAGTCATCAGGCAAGTACCTTTACCCTTTGAGCCATGTCTCTGGCCCTACTACATTCAGTTTTGATTAGTCTACCTGAGAGATAATAGTTTTCTTCACACTAATGTTATTTGTGGTAGACAAATTTTAACAAAAGGAAAATTCTACCTGCTTTTAACTAGTTTTCTCATATAACAAACTAATAGTCACCAGAAATTACCAATTCTGGGCCTTATATCACCCATTTGTCTTGAGCTTCCTAGTTGGCATGTCATTTTGATTGTTATCACGACTCATTCTGCTGAATTGTTAGTAGATCTATATCAACACAACTGATAACACTTTGTAGGAACACAGGATTATTTTATCAAATGACTAAGACTCTTAAGTGTCTGAAGTATGAAATATTTGTGTCTTTGGCAAAATTTATGTCATTTAGAATTATAATGAAAATATGTGATCTACAGCTCATTTTAGCCACATGGTCTTTCCCATTACTCATCTTTTGATTTTATTATTGTCTTAGTATTATAGAGAGGCCCGCCTTCATTGGCTTACAATCTATACATTGTCCTGTCTACCATCTTTATTTTTATGTTAGCGTGTCTACAGCACCATCAGTTACTAGAACACATATACTTCTTAAATATGCAAGTGTGATGTGCTTGTCTTACATACCTTTAACAGAAAAGCAGAATATTTAATTTCAGTGTTATGTTTTGGTGCATGCCCAATGGCTGGCACATCTCTTGGACTATTTTAAATGTCAATTTTCATTTACTCAAGACATACTATGGGAAGCCATCACTAAGCATTCTATACATAATGAATAAAATATAGTATCAAGAAAATTCTATGTTGTATTAGAATTTATCAGCAGATGATATTTATGTTCTATAATTTAGCAATTACTTTAATATGTAACAGTTTTTTATTCTGCCAACAGACATATGTAAGAAGTATATCAAGTGTTATATACAAATTTTTGACAAGGTTACAGAGACTTAGAGCAATTCAAATATAAATATTGACATACAGATTCTATAAAACTGTACTCTCTCCAAAACCTTAGAGCTCTCATTATATTAAATGGATGTGTAATTTTAGCATATTTTATCAT
Organism: Nannospalax galili; assembly: GCF_000622305.1. Taxonomy (NCBI): domain Eukaryota; kingdom Metazoa; phylum Chordata; class Mammalia; order Rodentia; family Spalacidae; genus Nannospalax; species Nannospalax galili. The sequence goes on from NW_008332088.1 coordinate 619,028, forward strand.
ATCAAAAATCTGACAAGTTAATAAATACTATATGGAGTGTGGGAGGTTAGGATTTGTTTGTTGTCCCATGCATTTCACTGCATTTCACTGTAGGTAATGATATAAACGAGTCTTCACACATTTATTTTATGGAGCAGTCCAATATCAAACATCAATAAATGTTTCTAAGTAATTATAAAAATGCTTGTCAGTATTTAAAGTCTAAAGCAGCAAACATAGTGATTATTTCTCCTTGGTGAGTTTTTTCTGATACTCACAGTTTTGTCTACCCTTAAACTAAAATGCTGAGGTCAGTGTTTATATCTTAATTCCAGAATGATGACACTCAGCAGTGAGAAGGGATGTAACAACCCCACAAAATCAAGATTGCAAACACAAAAGCCCAGTATTAGTGTTCTAAGTACTCTTCTATAGGTCACAAAACCTCAGACAAGTCCGTGAAAATTCCTGAGCTGTGTGAGGACACAGAAGAAATGTTTTTTAAATTTGAAGTGTGGTTCTTATTAAACATTTCCCTTGGTAAGATTATTGAATAAGGTATTTCATTTCAGTAAATTATAATAACCTAATATTTTCTATATTACAAGTAAAGAATGCTGAGAGCAATTTATTTGAGAAATAATTTATCTTTCTTCTTTTCTATTATGAAGTTAAAGCTAGTGGAACTGAAACTTTCTGTACCAGAAACACAGGGTATGCTGAATTAAAGATAGCAGGAATCCCTTCTCTTTAATAGGAGAATCAATCTTCGTTTTGTTTCCTTTTAAAGAGCTGCCTGTGATAGTCTCTGGATGGTGCTGGACTTAAACAAGGTCAGTTTTCATACCAGACTTTTTCAAACTAGTGTCTTAAAGCGCTGGGAAGCAATTTTGGTAAACATGGTATCTTAATGCTGTGTTCCAGGTTGGCTCAATAGAGAAAAGGTTCGCAGATTGAAAACAATCAATAGAAAGCAGCAGGCGAGTCAGCAGCAACGGCTCATCCCCTTGTAAGGCCCATAAAAGCTTGCCTCAGTGAGGAAAGCCGGCAAGGGAAAAATCAAAACTAAAACAGCAATTTTCTTACCGTATAGTATCAGAAACGTTGTGAAAGTTGGTTGACCCTCTACAGACTCCACATAATTTTGTATTATTGCTCTCAAGTTTGGGGGGCTATTTTCCATTTTATGTACTGACCTAACACTGCCTTGTCCTGATGGAGCACCTTCTGAACACGATTCTACTTCACATTGCTGTCTACCAATTTTCCGAGGAGTGATAATCTCCCACTACAAATTGTAAGGTAGAACACACTGGAGAGCTCTGACTGGGGAGGGAGACTCAGATCGTTTTCATAAGGAAAGAGCTCTATTTATAACTGAACTGCTATGAACAAAATATTTTATAGTGAATGTCAACTGAGCCTTATATAACCATGACATTATGCTTACAAAAGTATTAGAATAAAAGCAAAACATATTTCTTTTAATTTCCATTTTCTGTATTTTTATTTGCAGTTCCATCATTTTACTTGCTATAGAATGCTCTGCAGTACTGGTATTGGTCAAAGTAAAGTCATTATTTTCTCAACCTCAATATTTAATGCCTTTTTTTTTTGGTCTTTTTGAGACAGTGTCCCTAGGCCATAGCTGGCCTGGAACTCACTGTGTAGACCAGGCTGGCCTGAATCTCACAGAGATCCACCTGCCTCTGCCTCCTGAGTGTTGGGGTAAAGGAGTGTGCCACTAGGCCTGGCCTCATATTTAATTATTTCTATGCCTCTTAAATATTGTTCAACTAATGTTTCGTTGTTCAGAGTATATGAAGACTGATAGAATAGTGTCTCCTATTATTTATTTATATTGACTGTGCCTTTGCAGTTCCTGACATTTTAAATAAACATTCATCTGAGCTGACCTGCCCTGTTTTCCAGAATATTCCCTGAAGAAACTTTCCTTTTCTCCTTGGTACCCTTGCTGACCCTCTACTGACAGTACAGGTGTGGTCTGACTCTGTCTTCTTCCACACGACTGTCTGTGTTACTTTGTTTGTTGGTAGTATCATACTATGTTTATTAGTTAATTGTCAATTCTTATTACAGGCACCTAAAGTAAAACAATTATACTGAGGAAAAATTTAGTTTGGCTATTGTTTCCAACTCATCAATTCATTGCCACTTGGCCCTATTTTGGGGGACCTGTGACAGCACACATTTTCACAGACAAACATGCATGAAAACACTCATGTGTAAAAATACATATATTGCTTTGGGTATATCCACCCTATCAAAGACCTTCTCTTTTTTAAAAAAATTATTTATTTATTATTTTTATTTTATGTGTATGAGTGTATTGCTTGCATGTATGTGAGTGCACCTGTGTTGTGAAATGCCATGAAGGTCAGAAGAGGGCTTCGGATTCCCCTGCACCTGGAGTTAGGACGGTTCGTAGCCGTCATGTGGGAGCTAGGAAACAAACCCAGGTCCTCTACAAGAGCAGTCAGTGCTCTTAGCTGCTGAGCCATCTCGCTAGCCCCTCAAAGACCTTCTCTTTCCCATCTGTCTTTCCCTAACCCTAGAATTTCTCTTATACATCCTATGCAGTCCCTTTGTTAATTTCCGATTGCCTTTTACTTCATTGTAGTTTATACATAAGGGAGAAAACATGAATTAATTGTCTTGCTATGTCTGGCTTTACTTAATATGGTGAACCTTGTATATATGATTTTTCTAAAAATTATATTTCATTTCACTTTATGGCTGGATGAAAGTCCATTATACATATATGTATGTGCCCTATGTATTCAGGTCTTCAGGTTTTCATGGGCTGATTTGAAATTACATAGACTCTATATCTTGGCTTCTGTTGATAAGGCAAACATAAGCGTGGTTATATAGGTATATTTTATATATACTTTGCTTTTTTTCTGAAATATACAAAGAACCCATTGTTACATGAGCTGTCATAGGGAGCTATGAATAAACTTTAGTTCACCCAGAGAAGGTACCAGTGATAAACTAAAATAATGATTCCACCCAAATCCAAATTTGTGAACTTAAAATGTGTTCAGTGGATTTCCTTACAGGAGTATGGTTTGGGAGATCCTTACAGGAGAATGGATGACTCGAAGGCAGCCATATCACCAAAATGCCCAGAAGAGCCGCACATGTGCCAAGATCTGAGAGCTACAAAGCTAGAGCTACCTGCAGGACTTCTGGAAAAGGTTGAGTATCCCGTTCCCAGGGGTTACTACTGGTTATATAACCTTGTTAAATGGCCTTTTGAATCCTGTTAATTTTAGTGACTCCCTGAGACTTCAGAGTTGTTAACCTCTTGAGTCTTAAAGACCCTCCTTCAAAGATGGAATGTTTTAATTTGGTGGAAATTGTTACAAGGTGGATCATATAAAAGTGCTATTTTTAGTTTTACAAGGAGATTTGGAGATTCCAGATTGTTTGTTAATAGCTGATATATTAATTTATTATTTCCAGCAGTAATACAGATGTTCTTCATAACCCACCTTTACCAACATTTGGGTTATTTTATTTTATTTTTTGCTTTGATCTATTTATTTTTGTTTTATGAGTATGAGTCTTTTACCTGCATGTATGTAAATGCACCCATGCATTTGATGCCTGTGGCAGCCAGAACAGGGTGTTGGATCCTGGGGAACTGTAGTTACCCATATGTGGTTGCAGGGTCCTCTACAAGAGCAGCCAGTGCTCTTAACTTCTGAGTCATCTCTGCAACTCTATTGTATTTTTGTAATTATTCATTAATAGCCATTCTGGCAGGGTAAGATGGAATCTCAATGTAGTTTTAATTTTCATTTCCTAAATTATTAAACAAATAGAGCATCTTTAACTTCATATATCCATTGGCCACATATACTTGTGAGAAATATCTGCTTAGATAAGGTATCAGAGTTCTCTACAGGAACAGACCTAACAGAACACATACATGTATATTGAAAGAATTTATTAGTCAACTTACTCCAAGTAGTACAGCTGAACACACCTGAGAGACTGCAAACCTGATAGTTGCTCAGTCCACACACAGCTCTGGGTGCCTCAGTAGTCAGTCCGGTACCCCAAACTCAGAGTGTTCCCGAAGAGCCACTGGACCTCAATCAATGGTAGAAGCCTGGAAATACTGCTCTGATGTCAGCAAAGGAATCAGCAGGAGGAGGAGGTGGAGGAGGAGGAGGAGGAGGAGAAATGGGAGTGGGAAGGAAGACCAAACAAGCAAAAAGCTATCAACCTTCTGCCTGCCGTGCTCTTTGTATCTGGGTGGCTAGCAGAAGGTGTCACCATGATTGGAGTGGATCTTCCCATATCAGTTACCAACCAGGGCAATTCTCTGGTTGAGAATCCCTACTTGGTTGATTTAAGTTGCCGTTAAAACCAACCAGCACGTAAAAATTTCCATTTATATATTAGACTATTTCTTCTTTATTTGTTATGTTTTTCTGATTCATTATATCTTTATATTTTGGAGATGTTAATATTCTGTCAGATGAACAGTTAGCAAATATCTTCCACATTTCATTGACTGTTCAGTCTGTTGCTTTTCTGTTTTGCTAGAACTTTATTATTTGATGAAGACTCATGTACCGGTAATTGCATTTATCTATTAAATTATTAGCATTTTATTGAGGAATTTAATATGGTTGCAACTTGAAGTTTTCCCCCGTATTTATTTGCAGTAATTTTAAATTTTTGGATTTTTCAATTAAAGTCTTTGTTTCACTCGGAATTAGTTTTTGCACAGTGATAGAGAGAGATGTATGTTATGAGTATTCTCCATGAAGACAAAGTCTCCCAGCCCTGTTGATTAATGATTCTGACTTCTCTTCCACCTTTGTTTTGTGGTCCTTGTCAAGAACCTGTATGATTTCTGTCTGATTGTTCTGTGTGACTATATTAAGACAAAACCTTGCTGTTTCTGTTACTCTAGCTCTATAGTACACACAGAAATCAAGTACTATGATGTTTCCAGAATTAGATATCTAGGCTCTCTTTTGCTTCCAAAAGAGTCTTAGATTTCATTTTTCTTGCTTTATGAAGAATGTCATTAGCGTTTTATAATGAGAATTACAATTAACTCCTACATCATTGTATGAAGAATTGTCATATGGCAATATTAATTCTCCCAATCTGTGACCATGGGCTGGGCGAGCTTCCTACCTTTCGGTGTTTTCCCCACTTTATTCCATCACTATTATCTAGTTTTCTCTACAGATTTCTTTGAACAACTTAGTTAGGTGTATAGCTGGTATTTGATTCCGAGACCACTATGAATGTGATTCTGAACCGAATTTCTTTCTCAGTATGTCCATTATTGAAGCAGAAGAAAGATACTGAATTTTGCAAGTTGATTTCACAAACTGTTACTTTGGTTAATTTGTTTATCATATCCAGGAATCTTTGGGTGGAATATTGGAGTTTCATAAGGACAGAAATCATCTACAAATAGGAGTAACTTAATTCATTCCTTTCTTTTGTCCCTTTATTTATTTATTTTTAATGTACCATATTAAGACTGATGAGAATGTGAAATATTATCTTTTTCTTGAACTATTTTCAGTTTTAACAATTCAATATAATTTTATCTATTGAACTGCCACATGTAGATTTTATTATTTTAATATATTATCTATTTTCATTTTATGTATATGAGTGTATTGCCTGTGTGTGTAGGTCAGAAAAGGCCGTTGGACCCCCTGGAACTGGAAGTGGGACAGTTGTTACCTGCCATGTGGGTACTGGGAATCAAACCCGGGTCATCTGCAAGAGCAGCCAGTGCTCTTAACCTCTGAGCCATCTCTCTAGATGCTAGACTTTATTATACCGATGTATGATCATTCTAGTCCTGATGTTTATGTGCCTTCATCATAAATGAACTTTGGGTTTGGTCAGATTGCTTTTTTATGTATTAAGATTCTTGTGTAAGTCTTGTCGTTGATTCTATGTATATGCTGCATTACATTTTTGGTTTATGGATGTAGAACTACCATTTCATGTTGGAATCAATAAAATTTGATGATGGTGTGTCATGTTTTTCAATGGTTCTTAAATTCAGTATACAGGTATTTTACTGTGAGTGTTTACATTCATGTTGATCAAGAAAAGTGGCCAATAATTTTTTCCTTTTTAAAAAAAAATCTTGATTACAAGCATTTATTTTATTATTAATACAAATAAAGGTCATATGAAACAAAAAAAGAAATAATCAAAACTCAAGATTCTGGATAGTCTTTGATAAACTCAATGGGTTACAAAACAAAACAAACAGTCTTGAATGTGAGAAAAAGATCTGTAGGAGAGGATGGGGTAGACAGGCATTGTCAGGAAGCATGAGAAAATGGAGAGAACATGATCAGTATGCATTATGTAGATGTGTGAAACTGTCCAAGAACAAATTCAAAGAATAAAAAATTGGAATAAGAAGAAATATATGAAATATCCATTTCTAGGTAATATGCTGTGCATATGTTATACTGATCAACATGAACTTTGAAAATAAAAATTAATGTATTCTTATTTAATTTTTGTCCATTTCACATAAATAATCTTATATTGTGTCCTTATTCAGTTTTACTAGAAAACTGGATTTATTCCTGTGTAATAGGAAGTTTTCTTACACTTCCTATTTTGTAAAATACCTTAGCGAATTCAGCAGTGACCCTTCTGTTATTGAGCTTATGCTGTGGTTATTGAGTGCTTTTATTACTGTTTCAGTTTTACTGCTTATTACTTATCTACTTAAGTTTCATGGACTTTTGTTAAACTTTTGTAGATCATATATATCTAGAAATTGGAGTATTTCATCTAGATTTTCAATATATCTGTAATAATTTCTCCTTTGCTTCTCTAACTGGGCTCTCTCTCTCTCTTTCTCTCTCTTTCTTTGGTTAGTTTCTCTAAGTGTTCTTTTTTTCTGTTGAAAGAACCAACTCTTTCATTTATCCTTATGTTTTTTGTATTTTTATATCTTATTTTATTTTATGTGTATTTGTGTATTGCCTGCATGTGTGTAAGTTTACCCATATTGTGCACATTGGGTTCCCCTGGAACTGGAGCTATGAACAGGTGTTGGCCACTGTGTGGATGCTGGGAATTGAAACTGGGTCCTCTGTAAGAGCAGCTGGTGCTCTTAACTGCTGATCCATCTCTCTAGCCCCAGTCCTTAAGAGAGGTGTGACCATAGGAGACTGATATTATCAATGGAGAAATGAGGAAAAAGAGAATACTTTAAAGGGGGAGTCATGGTGCAAGTCTTAAACAGGGAGAGAGGAAAAACAAAGAATACCTAGCTAGTGTTATAAAACAGAGGAAATCATATCAGTCCAACAATGTAATGACTAATTACACCTACAATATCTCTAAATGAGTCCATATGTATAGTTAAAGGCTATATTACAGGAAACAGTGCCTGAAAAGAGAAACCTTCCTTTGAGTTGTTGGCCAGGGTGGTCCAAGTGACTCCCAAATACATAAGCTATTGGTACAGACCTTCATAGCCTCCCAGAACTTGAAGGTAAGAACCCACTATTGAAGACAGAACATACTTTGGACACAGGATTTGGAGCAATGGAGCTGGAACTGACCTCGGAGCCCCTCCCCTGAAGGGTAGCTCTCATAGCATTGGAGAGCACGATGCAAGTTGCTAAGGGAGAACATCAATCGATTGTCCAACCCCAGCTTTAAGACCTAATAACCACATCAATGATCCTTTATATTTTTCAAGAAATTTATTTGGTTCATTGTTGTTCTTTTTTATTTTTTTTTACTGATTTTTTTCGTTATTTATTTTTTAAGATAAGACAAATACAATCAGTAGGCTATTTATTTGACACTTGGATTTTTAAAAAAATATTTTTTTTGACTGGATGGAACTTAATATGTACGGCTGAATACACAAGGTCTCTTGGGGGGATGGGGGACATGGATAGGGGAGATGGCCTAAATTTGATTAAGAATCGTTGTATAGAATTACAAAAGCTCAATAAAACATTTTAAAAAAGAAAGCCCCCCCCAAATTATATTGATTCTTTGAGAATTTCATGCAATGAAATTTTATCATATTCTAACCCCTCCCCACATCTCCACACCTATCAATACTCTCCCAACTTCATGTTCTCCATTACACTCTTCTTTTGTAAAGGCCTATGAAGTCCAATTTGTGTTCCCCAAATACTCTTGCGTGTGAATCCATCTCCTGGAGCCTCATCAACCTACCAAGGGTCACATACTAAAAGAAAACTGATTCTTCCGCTCCCTGAAACTATCAGTTTCCAATAAATCCTCAAATAAGACTGGGGCTTCTTTCCCACCGTTACCCCCAATCCATGCAGTGTTTTTTTCTGGATTGATTCCAGTGGGTCTTGTGTATGTGGTAACAAGAACAGTGAGTATGTATGCATAACTGTCTTGTAATGACAAAACAACATGATTTCATGTACCACTTGTGGCTCTTGCAACCCGTATATCCCCTCTTTTGAAATGACCTGTGAGCCTTGGGTGGAAAGAGCACGGTATAAGTGTTCCATTTAGGGCTGAGCATTCTACAGTCGCCTGTGTTTGGCATGTTGACCACGTATGTGTCTTTTTTTAATTAGTATCAACTGCAAGTAGAACCTTCCCTGGTGAGAGCTGAGAGATGCTATAGTCTATGTGTATAACTGTAAGTCATGAGGAGCCAGTTTAATACATTGTCTATTAGACATCTCTCTTTTGTGGTTGTCAGACACTCATAGCTATACCCTTCTTAGAACTGCTGTCACCAAACCCTACAATGTCTAAAATAGTGTGGTTTCATTATCATTTGATTCAAATTTCTTTTACCCTATGATCAATCTCCCTGACAAAATTATTTCAAATGTCTCTTCTCTATTCCATCATACACTGTTCAGTCATAAAATGTGTTGCTTCATATCCATGTGATGTTTATAAATTTTGTAGTTACTCTCAAAGCCAATGTCTACTTAAAAATTGCTGTAATTTGATAAAGTCTGTGAAATCATTTAGGTTTCAGGGATTTTAAGACATTTTATTTGTTCACTTCACCTCTATGGATAATCTTTAAATTGGCCAGAATAAATCATCAAAGTCATGATCTATTTACGTTAGGGTTTGTCTGTTTTTAAAGCCAATACTATTTGTTTTTATCACATTGAATCCATAGATATTTGGTGCATATATTTCAATTATTTATCTTCTTGGTATTCTGTTCTATTTACTTTTTAAAATTATTACTTATTCTTTGAAAGTTTTAGATGTGTATGCAATATCTTGATGATGCCCACCAATCACTCCCCATTTCCACCTCTCCTTAAGACCGCCCGTGAGATCTCCCTCCCAAATTCATGCCATCATTTTATAATCATTTTATTTGAATATTTCTAACCACAGGGCCCATTTAGCACTGGCCATATGTACGTGGGCCTGGGATCTCCACTGGGGTGTGAAGAACCTACCGTCGATCACCATGCTCCTAAAGAAAGTTGATTCCCTCCTACAGTAGTCATAACTGCCAAGAGCTACTTCGCCGTTCACCAGTACATAGACCCTCCTTAGGTTCAGTTCAGTTTTCACTTGATGTGTTTTTGTTGTAAATCAGGTCAGCTCTTCCTGATTACAGATAGCATTTATGAATATAGCTTCTCATCATTTCCCATTGTTATCATTTTATGTTTAGTTTATTTGCGCCTTTATTGCTGAGATGAATTCCCACAAGTAGTGGAAATTATTGAGTCCTGCTTTTAATTCAGTCAGCCAATATACATCTTTTCCTTTAAGCACGAAGGCCGTTTACACTAAGGTTCATTAGGGAAAGGTAAGATCTGGCTACCATCATTTTTTATTTGTTCTCCTTGTCATTTTGAATATATCATGTTCATATTTCCCTTTTATTTTGAAACATGGTCTCACAGAGGCCAGGCTTGCCTTGAACATCAGCCCACTGTTTAGCAAATGATGACTTTGAACTACAGATCCTATTGCTTTGTTGTTGCAAATGCTAGAATTACAGGCAGATGCCACCACACCTAGTCCAGGCCCCACGTTCATTTTTTCACCCCGTATTCACCTTACAGGTGCATTGGTTTCCTGAATTAACCATGCTTCATTCTCCCCTAACTCACTTTTCCTGTCTACTCTTCTATTATGGTTTGGCACCACCCTGCTCTGTGACTGTGCTCCTCTTTACGTGAAGAATATTTTTAAGTACCTTCTATGAAGTTGGTTTAGTGGTCCTGAATCTATTTAGTTGGTGCCTGTCTTGCAAGGTCCTTATTTATCCTTCAATTTCTGATGAATAACGTGGCTGGATACAATAATTCAAGTTGCCACTTACTTCTCTAAGGGCTTCAGGAACCTCATTTCGTGCCCTCATGGCTTTAAGGCTTTCTTCTGAGAATGTTTTGTTGTTCAGCCATCTGTCTTTTGTGTAACGTGACACTCCGGTTGTGGTGGTTTTTTGCACTCTTTCTTTGCTGTGTACTTTGTTATCTAAATAGAATTTGACAATCACGCCTGCTCGGGACATCATTGACCTGTATATCTGTACTTGGGGTAAAACTTGAGAGGTTTTCCTATATTTTACCACATATTCTTGCTGTGCTCTTACTCTGTACGTCAGGATATTTGCCTGTATTGACTATTTATGTTTGGCCTTTCATTCTTGCCCCTTAGGTCCTGTGTGATTTTTCCATAATCGTTTATTCTGTATTTTATATCAGCATCTAAACCTGAATGCACAACAGCCATGACCAGTGTCTGCATGCTTTCTTCCATCTTCCTCTGCTGTGCGGCTTTACTTGCACTTACCTTTCATTATCACCTTTTCTGTCTCCCTTTCAGGCTATATTTCTCTGCATTGAATTGCTCTCTGATATCTTACATTGGTGTCTTTAATTCATTCATGTGTTTCATTTAACATCTTTGAATTCATTTATCAATTTTAAATAAGAACTTTGAATTCAGCTTCTCAAATATTTATCATTTCTTTAATGTGAAAAAATCTCAAAGTTCTTTCTTGTATTTTTTTGCCAAATATGTAATATGTTACTATTACCTTTTCTGCATAGTGAATTGATTCTTATACTCTAAATTTCCTCAGATAGTTCATTAGACACAATGAAATGCCTAGAATGAAACCCAGGTGTAATGGGCAATGATAAATGTCAACGTGACAGAATCTAGAATTGCCGAAGAGACTGGCGTTGGGCTTGCCTGTGAGACATTGCCTTGATTACAGTAACTGAAGTGGAAAGGCCCACTCCTCTGTGGTGAAAGGGAACTGAACATTCATCCACCCTTCTCTGCTTCCTGGTTATACAAGCAGTGAAACCACCTGCTTTAAGCTCCAGCTGCCCTATTTCTTGCCATGACGGACCCTACTCTGGAACCATGAGCCAGTATGAACATTTCCTCCAATTAGTTGCTTCTGTCTGTTAGGGTATTTTATTATAGCAACTGAAAAGTCAGTAAGATGATGGAATAAAAAGATTTTGTACTTTGCAATGCCTTCTTAAAACAGAACACCAGAAGTTTAGGTAATAAAACAAAAATAGATAAAGGTAAGTATGATTACATTAGCTTATAAAAAAGACTAAACTGAAAGGAAATAATCAGCAAAAAAGAAAAGGTCACTCAGAGAATCAGGGAAAATATCTTAAGACTGTATGATAAAAAGTCAATACCCAAAAAATATGTAACTAAAATGTCTCAATAGTTGGTGAGAAGGGAGTCACTATCACACATCAAAGAAGTTCAAATAAAACTGCAACGACGTCACTTCATCCCTGTGTTAGGAGTATTTTCAGGAAAAGAAAGGAAAAATAAGAGTTAATAATATTTTTGGTCATTTACATAGAAGGTAACCAATATATGGCATTCCTGGAACTCCAAGTTTTGAGAACATCACAGAAAAGAATGTGGAGTTTATTTTTTGTTTGTTTTTGTTTTGTTTTGTTTTTTACAGGCTCTTCCTAGTCCCAGTCACTATGTGGACCAGGTTGGCCTTGATCATACAGAGATCCACCTGCCTCTGCCTTAAGAGGGCTGGGATTAAAAGTGTGTGCCACCAAATCTTAGGTGTTTTCATTGGCATGTTATGCAGGACTGCCAAGACAGGGAAGCGGCCTGAACACCCTTGGAAAGAACACATGGATGAGGAAAATGTGGCAGACACCCGAAAGGGAATCATATTTACATTTTAAAATGTACATTTTTTAATTTGTGAAACCATAGATAAGCTGGAGGATATTGTTCTAATGCAATAAACCAAGGCAGAAGTGTCAATTCTACATACGGCTATATATAATCTGAAGAGTGAAATGTCTCGAGATAGTGTATTACTAAGGATTACACAAGGTGCTAACTGGAGGTTTCAATAAAAAATTCTGTTTCGGTTCCACAAGATGAAGTCTTACTAATCTGTGGAGCAGAGTTAGGGCAATAGTAACTATACAGTTCACACCTATATTAGTCAAAGTTGTCTAGAGGAACACAGCCTGTAAAACAGATATGGATTAAAAAAGAGCTTTCCTAGATTGGCCTATATGACATGGTCTGTCTTCATCCTGGACAGGCCAACAGCCAAGTAGCTGCTCAATCCACGAAGTTGGATGCCTCGGGTTTTCCAGTATAGTCCCAAAGGCCTGGGGGATTCCTGGGGGACAGATGCTCTTCAGTACATGTTAGGAGACTAAAGGAGTTGGGTTCTGATATCAGCAAGGAATTACAGCAGGAGGCAAAGGAAGCAGGCAAAATACAAATGCTTTTCCCTCAGAGGAATTCACCTGGTGCTGCTCACTCAGGAGAGGGTCCTTACCAAACAATTAATCCTTTGAGGAAATATATAGACATTCTCAGAGGCATGTCCTTTGGTTGGCCCTAGATCTTATCAAATTGAAAGCCAAAATTAAACATCACAACATCATACATAGTTAAATATTGCAGAATAAAACTATAACATGTTGTACACTTTTATCTTGCTAAAATTATAAATTTATAGATTTTAATGAAATAGTTATTAAATAAGGAAGGTGAAAGGATAAGTTTGGATACAATAAATATATTGTGGTGATCATTTCGTGGATACATACCTGTATCAATACATGTCATATTCCATTATATTACATATGATCATGATTAGTACATGAATCATTAGTCATGATTCAGTACAGTTTTTTCAGAGAGAATAAAATCAAATAAATAGTAAGTAAAAACACTTATTTCACAGATTTGGGAACAGATGCAAGCCTATAATTCTTATATTCACATTTCCCTATTTTCAATTTCTTTAAAAAGTACATATAGTTGTCACTTCTAAGAAATATTATAGATGTTGGAGAGATGATTCAATGGTTAAGAGTATTCACTGCTCTTGCAGGGACCTGATTTCAATTTCCAGCACCCACACGGGATTGCTTACCACCATATGTAGATCTAGGTATAGAGTAGCCTCTTCTGGCTTCCAGGGCACCAGCACCTTTTGTACATAACACACACATAAACATAAGCACATACATGTAATTCAAAATAATTAAATAAACCTTAAAATAAATGTGTCGTGGTTAAAGAAAAACATCTTGAATATTTTTGTTTCTGTGAGTGCTACTCAACAACTGAAATTTCCAGCTTGTTTAGTTTTTAACTATTATAGGAGCTTTGCAATGACTTTTTTAATGTAAGTTTTTTTATTGAAATATTTCTAGTGTCTGAGGAAACTCTGTTAACTAGTGCTTTAGCTTTTCACAGTGCTTTAGTTATACATGTATCTTGAATTTGCAGTCTATTAGGGTCATAATTAGTGACTGTAAATCGAAAGCATTTATCTTTTACCTAGTAATTAAAGCACTAGTTTAACAAAAGAACAGAGCTAATGGAAACCTTCATTATTCCACCAAAGTTGACCCCATGTTGGCAAATCCTTTGGTCTTTTATTATTTTATTTTATTTTTATTTTATTTTTTGGTCTTTTTGAGACAGGTTCTCCCTGTGGCCCCAGATGCTCTGGAGTTTGCTGAGTGGACTAGGCTGGCCTCAGGCTCACAGAGGTCTTCTGGGCACTGACTCCCAAGTCCTGGGATTGAGGATGTGTGCCACCACACATGGCTTTGATCTTTGATTTCTTATTCCTATTTTTCTCCCCTTAAACTTCATTGTGGACACACACACACACACACACACACACACACACACACAGACACACACACACATACACACATA
>NW_008332088.1:633308-688750 GCF_000622305.1 Nannospalax galili
GTCTTTTTGAGACAGGGTCTCCCTGTAGCCCCAGCTGTCCTGGATTCACTATGGAGACCCGGCTGGCCTCATACTCACAGAGATCCACTTACCTTTCCCTCCTGAGTGCTGAGATTAAAGGTGTGTGCCACCATGCCCAGCCTATATGTATATTTTTATGTAACCAGCTTCAAGTTATTTCTGGAAAAGTGTGTTAAAAATACCTCTCCTTGGAATAATAAAATAATCCTAAAAATAAATAATAATCCTTGGCCTAGGGCTATAGCTCAGACATAGAATATTTGCTTATCATGCATAAAGCCCTGGGGCTGGATTCCAAGCACCACAAAAATGATGTGGTAGCACACATCTGTAATCCTAGCAGAGGAAGGACCAGAAGTTCAAGGTCATTCCTGGCAAGAAAGTGAGTCAGAAGACAACTTTTCATTCATGGCTGTCTCAAAATTAATTAATTAATCAATTAATTAATGTAATAAGATTCAGGTTCCTCTCACTTGAAAACAAACATACTAGCTTACAGTATCACACTGTATTTTATTGTCCCTGTTTCTTACTCTGAAAGATTTTGTGACCAGCTTATCCTTTAAATTTATTTTTGAGGTTTTACTATTTGCCCTTCCAAGTATTTGTACATTTGAACTCCCCTAAGCATCTGTCTTTAACTTTTACTCTCTGGTTTGCCAATGTATAATTATGTTCATTAACAGCTATTTGTTTTCTATGTAGCAGTCAGTATATTTTCAGTAAACTCCTTTCTCTTTTACCCTTTCATTATTCACTAGCATTGCTGTAGCCCCAGCAGACCTGGAACTTGCTTTTCAGACCAGGCTGGCCTCAGTTTCACAGAGATCCACCTGCCTCTGCCTCCTGAGTGCTGGGATTAAAAGTGTGCACCACCACGCCTGGCTTCTTTTTAACCCTTTTTGTTATTGGTGTTATATTTCCTGAGACCTAGTTCATTCTGTAGCCTCCATTGGCCTGAAGTTCATTATTTCCCAGTCTGTCTGGAACTCAGGATATCCTCCAGTTTCAGGCTTCTGAGAGCTAAGATTAGAGGCATGCCTGTCTCTATCCACATTGTTTCTACATTTTGATAATATGTAGTTGATATCTAACTCTTCTTCTATTATGTTCACCTTTCATTTTAGTGCCAGATTTATAGTAATAGCAGTTAAATGTTGGCCTTTTGTCCTTTAACTGAATTTCACCTAGTCATCTTTGCTTGTATAAGATTTAACTTCTGCTAGTTTTATAGATTGCACAGTATAATATTTTTAATGTGTGATTGAAACTTCTCTATGGGATTAATGCTTGATGGAATTTCTATACTTCAAGGATGTATGATATGCTGAGCAAAAATTCTTAGTCTCATTTCTTCTTTTTGAAAATGTCTGATTAAATTTTTTCATAGGAAGTTATTTTCAATCCACATTCTGTGAAAAATAAGAACTTCAAAGAAAAAAAGGAGAAAAGTTTTATTTAAAATTGAATTAAAATAAGTTTAACTGATACCAAAGAATCAACTATTTACAATTAGCTTCTCCACAAACCTGATGCTTTCAAGACATCAGGATAAATTTAATACTTCTGGAAAGTGTTACTGAATACAGTTTTGAGTACTATTTGTGGTGGGAAACTTTAGCTGTCACCCTGGCTGCATTATTATAAACCTATAACACCGGTGGTGAAAAAGCAAAACAGGTTGCATGAGAAAAGGCTGCTTTCCTTGTGGACAGGCAAAAACCAATTTCTGGGTACCTACATTGAATAAAGAAGGCAACCAAACCCAGCATAGAACTGGGGACACGGGCAGCAGGCCCAACCTCAGCCGAGAAACTGCTGGAAATGGATTACTTCGGGGTAAAGAACAGTTGATCTTCTTTAGGGAAGAGACTCTAGATAGGTTGACTAGACGCCAGTGGATGAACACACACTGAGGGACATCTGGGTACAAAAACTTGACTCAAAAAGACATAACATATATGACAGAATGCATGAAGTCCAGTTCGGGGGGGCTGTGCAGGGCGCAAATATGGTCCAGGTCTAAATATAATTAAGATATGCTGTAAGAGATACATAAAAATTCAATAAAACATATACGTTGAGAAAAAAGAAGACAAAGTAAAGGTGATTTCGTTCCTTTGCTCTGGATCTGGGACACGCTCCTCCCTCCCTGGGCCAATAGAACTGAGGACTCTCTGGCCTACAGAGTGTGGGCTGCTTGCCAACAGTTACCAGGGTTTGAAGACCCTTCCATTGGAAGCCTTTTGAACTCAATGACTCCTGGCCAGCTGGGTTCCAGTTTGGTGATGGCCTATGTGACTTGCCTGACAGATCTCAACACGCTCCCCACCAGGGACTCTCCAGTAACCCAAAGTAGCTGGGTGACCCCGACAGGCTTCCTTTGCCATATATAGATATATTTCTACACTTGATCTTAGCCAAAAGACTGAGAAAAAAAAATATATATGTATTTCTATATATTTCATATGATATATATATATATATATACCATATATATTATCTCTATATCTCATTCTCCCCAGTGACTATCAGCTCCTATTTCTCTTTGTTTTATAGGACACTCAATGCCTCTTATTTCTTTTTCTTCCTCCTAAGCACCCAGTTGTCAGAGGACTTCACCCCTGTCTTGATCAAAGCTCTGACTCAGACATTCTTTTCTAGGAATAAAATCTGATTCCTTTGGAGTCCTCCCAGCTGTCCATTTGCCTTTCAGTCATATACACATTGTTAGTACTTTAACTCATGATGGGCTACTGACTTTAACACCTGTCGCTCCTGGTTCTTGCTTTCTTGGTTTTTGTTATTGTTGGCCTTTCTGCTGGATATTCTTATTTATTGCCAAACACTTGTGTTAGTGTTGGGTAGGTATGCTAGGATCTGATATTATTGTCTCTGTTTACCTTCAATACTTCCTAATATTTAGGTACTCAGTTGTATAAAGTAAGTCTGATTTAGTACAAGTTTATTGTTTTTCAGTCTGCATTTTCATTTTTTGTACAAATATTTCAAACTATCAAGAGCATTGACTATATGTATATGTGTATGTATACACATATATATGCACATTTTCATCTTAATCATGTCGCTATTATAAAATTGTGCATATTTGCAAATTTTTATTTTTTACCTATTTTACATGTGTCTGTGCTGTGTGTGTGTGTGTGTGTGTATGTATGCCTGTTCACATTTGTGTGGGTATACAGTTTATGACACATGTGTGTTTAGTATGTGGCAGCCCAAGGCTGAGTTCTGGTTTTTCTTCATCACTCCCCTTCTTCTATATTGAAGCAAGGTCTCTCAGTCAAAGCCAGAGTTTACTTACAAGGCTAGTCCAGATAGCAAGTTTGCTCATAGAACCCCCTCTCTCTGCTTTCTGAGGCTGGAGAAGGTGCACAGCCACACCCACTTAACATTTGTGTCTTAAGTCCAGTCCTCACACTTGCACAGCAAGCCCTTTATACTCTGAGCAATTTCTCCAGCTCTGTTTTCCTTTTTTTTGGTCTATTAAAACAAACGACATATGTTCTCCCTCATATGTGGGTCTTAGCACCAAATCCTTTTAAATTCCAGGTCCTTTTAATAAGATGATGCTATACAGCAGTCCCTTCTGCATGAAATAACTACTATCATTGCGACTTCAGCTGAGCCTGATCACTAAACCTCATCACAATTGTTGGAGGCTGTGCTCATTCTTTAAAGGAGGGCTAAGCAGTGTCACTGGACCCTACTGGAGTATCCAGCCACTCTTTCCAGCCAATTGTATGTAATTTGACCCTAATCACACATGGCCTCCTGGATTTGGGGAGGGCTAAAGTGTACAATCTGGGGAAGGTTAGGAAGAGAAGTCATGACCCATGCTGGGTAAAGGATTTCCAGTTTGCATACTCTCAGGTCATACATACACCTCAGCAACCTCTCAGTTATCTTGGTAAGTAAGCTCAATAAATTCATTTGTTCCCAAGTAAAACTTTAATGAAACTTTGGCTTGACATTAGACCCTAAGAAGGGAATAAGCATTGCTTAGCATCCCCAGGAAAAGAAGTTTCACAACCGATGGAAAGTTTTGTAATGCTATTATGTCTCATAATTATTTAAAAAAAGAGAAAATAAGGATGTAAAAGATGTTAAAGGGATACGGGAATGGAGATATTTTCCAAAAGACAGAAAAAATGAGAAAGCCTAAGCAAGTGATGAAGATAAGTTTAGGTTTGTTATATATATAAAGGATGAAACAAAAATAATATATATATAACCTTAAATTTTTTATGGTCATAATTTAGTCAACTAGTTTAAGGAACAAAATATAAATCTAGTCAATATTTATCTGAGAATATTTGGTTCCTTACATAAGCCTTATCTACATAGCACATGATAATTAAGAGTATCAGACTGGTGGAACTAGCCTTATTGGATGTTTAACAGCCATACTTTAAGGCTTATACGAATGTGGTCAGAGGGACATAAAGGACAGTTTTGGCCCCTTGCCTTCCAAGGTTGACCAAGTTCCAGGGGACTATGGAACATCTCTCAAAATGTCCTGTAAATGTGGTGAGTCACCTGTCCTCTTGTTTAGGGAAGACATAGAGACCCCTAGAGATGGACTTGAAACAATGTCCAGTCTACAAAGAGGAGTGTCAACTTAGAGGAAACATCTCATTCATGCTTCCAAGTGAAACCAGACATGGTCGAACAGGATCTTTGACTTATCGTCACATAGATGGAACTGGTAAAAGAAAGGAGCCAGGAGTGCCTCCCAAGCCCATGTGACCCCTGAGGAACAGATCTTCAAATGACCTAAAGTGTAAAAATAAAATGATTTATTTGAGACAACTGTATGGTCTTAAACACCCAGAAGGAAAGTATAACCAAAGAGTAAAGTCATCAGTATACTTCTTAAGAGTTCAAGGGGTTACACTTCCCAGACATTAGGCTTAAGTCTATATAAAAAGTTATTTAGACAATTATCTCTCATTGATGATTTTGTTCCTAACCAGAAAGTGCTGCTCAGATGTAAGGCTTCAAATATTGGTCTCTAATACTGTAGTGCCCACCTGTAGCTAAGGGAGACAACCCACTATTGTTCTAAAATGATGGATAAATTTGTTTTCTCCCCCTATCTAGAAGCCTTTGAGAGGAAACTGACACTGATTCTAACCACTCCAACAGCTATCAAAATACCTGAAAGCAAATACTGAATCCATCACTCTAGAGTCCAGCCTTAGAAGACAAAAGAAAAATGAGGAGGAACGCAATAGAGGGATGCTTTCGGAAGCCCTTGTCAAGAAATTCCAATGAATTCGCATATGAATATGTGAAAATTGCCCTATTCTAACTTTTTTCTAGATCCCTGTCTAGAACTTGTAATGATAATCACTCTTGCCTTTACTTGTTCACATCACCTATTCATGATTCAAGGACTTTCTTTTCCCCTTAGAGGTAAGAGTTATGCAATCTGGGCATCTTTTACATAGACCCACTGAAGAAGTACTCCAATTGCCTCACCCTGCGTTCACCATGGAAGAAGCCAGAGTGGTCTGTGACCCTATTCCCTACTGGCAATATGAGCAACCCCTTCAGAGGATGATGTGATAAGAATAGGAGGTAGGAATTGACTAGGCAGTTAGGGTAAAAAGACCCCAAAGAAAAGTAGCCAGTTTCTTGGATAAAAGTCAAAATGCCCTTGGGACTGTTAGCAGTATACTCTGTTCCGAAGGCCAAAAAATGTCAAAAGTGTTTGGGAGCTTGTATATAATCCTTGAAAGATTTTAGGGATACCTTTTCAGAGGGGGGGATATTAGAGTAGCCAAAAGCCCCATAAAAATAAATAAATGAAAGAAGAAAAAAGTGATGGGGAGATATGGGAGGAGTTGGAGGGGACGGAGTGGGCATGGATTTGATCAAAACACTTTATATGCATGTACGAAATTCTCAATAAAGTTTTTGTAAAAAACAACTTATGTGACATGCATGAATGTGACACATTCTGGTCATACTCTCCTAATCTTTCTGCCCTCCCCCTGTCATACACTGCTCTACCCCTAACCTGGCCCTCCTGCCACTAAGCCTCCTTCCCATTTTCATTTCATTTAGCTTATTTTTGTTTTTATTTTTTCTTTCCACTGGCTTTAATCAGGTTCACTCACACGGGCCTGGGTATGAAGCTATCTACTGGACCATGAATCTCTCACCAGTGGCCGCACAGCTAAGGGCAATGATTTCCTTCAATGATCCTTGACTGCCACCAGTTCCCCTGGGCCGGTCACTGGGAGCTGGTCCCTCCTCTATAGTTGAATATTTAGGGGCTCAGACTTGGACTTGTGCTGATGCTATGCAGATAATCTCAGCTGCTGTGAATGCCTGAATGCCGTGCCATGCCATGAGTATAAGACAGACCTTTGCAGTCTTCCTACCCATCACCCTGTTCTACATTCCTTAAGGTCTCCTTTCTGAAAGCTTCCTGAGTCTTGGAGTGGTTATATTGGCACCCAGATGAGACAGAGATCACTCCAGTCACTTGCTCAGTGTCCTGACCAGTGAAAGTCTCTGCCTTAAGTGCCACTCACTGCAAAGAGAAACTTCTTTGATCAAAGTTGAGGACAGCACTAGTCTATGGGCATAAGTATAAAGACTGAGGAAGATATTTGACAAACCTATCCATTTATCAAAACAAAAGCAATAGGTTTATCTCTGGGACCCGGACCTCCTCAGCCTTTTGCCCTTGACCAGGTTCATGGTGCCAAGCATCCATTCTCTTTCACGGACCAGGCCACAGATCCAATTAGGAAGCAGTGGGTTGCACCCCCTGATAGTGTATCATTATTGCTTGGGAGTTCGGTATTGTAGCCTGCAAGGTCTAAAGCTAGAAAAGACCCCCCAGGTGCATGCAGAGTAACTTCTGGAACAATAAAACACGTTTTGTTTTGAAATAGTTATATTTTTCCTAACTGTACCCTTCGTTGAGGTGTCTCCATTCAATATTCTTAAATGTAGTGTTTCAAAATACTACATAGAAACTGGCTACTATACTTTTGAAACTACTTAAAAAACAAAAAATAATATGCAGCAATCTATTCTCAGCAATAAAGAGAACTCCAAAGTAATTTTAAAGAGCAAAGTTTTGGCTAGAAATAATTTTTAACCAATGGAAATATAGCGAAATAATAATTTCTTAGCTAAAGCAAGAAAAAGCCACAATTTGAAGTGTACGTGTCCTGTTTTTATCAAACAAGCTTCAAAATTATAAAATTATTGCTTTGTTAAATTTTCAACACTACATTTTGCAATTTTTTTTGGTCTTTTGAGACAGGGTCTCCCTGTAGCCCCAGCTGCCCTGGAACTCACTATGTAGACCAGGCTGGCCTTGAACTCACAGAGATCAGCCTGCCTCTGCATTCCGAGTGCTGGGATTAAAGGCCTGTGATTTAAATAATTTCAAAATAATTATTTCCACACATGATAATGTAAAATATGTTGATCAAGTTAAATATTAGCTAATACCAACAAGGGTCTTCTTATGACATTAAGGCATAAAAAGAATTATATTAAAGATGTATTTATAAATGGATTCTTCTTAATGAATATACAAATTTGTTAATGACACTATCAGAATTTTCTATTTTTCTTTGGTACTTAAAAAAGTAATTGATATAGCTCTGTAAAAAGGTTGAACTTTTCCTTAAAACATGATATATCCACACAAAGCTTTCAAAGACATGTGCTGAGAAGACACCCAGGCTGAAGTCATATACTTCTTTTAGTTCCCTTATCTGGAGAAGCAGATGCATCCTGGGAAAAACTGCTCCAGATGCCTAGCTCTCCTGGAAAAAGGCAATGATATGAAGACACAAAATTCTGCTACCTGCTCTCATCCCAGCAGCTGGAATGGACAGGTGTTTGTGTTTTTCCTTCTTTTCTCTCTTTTCGCAGTATATTGAAAGAAGCAGCCAAAAGCTGCACGTCGGTGGAAATGCTGAGCTTAGCTCATTTGCTTAACCGCATGTGGAGGTGTGCAATTAAAATCTTAAATTTACAACTGAATGCCAGCTGCTTTATAATTGGATATTTCTTTTCCCACAGAGTAAAACAAAATTTCTAAAAGATGTGGGTTAAAAATATGTAGTCATGTAATTCAATACCTGTATTTGAAAACAGGCAACTTGAAAGGAAAGCAAAACAGCACAAATAAGAGCTTCTCTTACTTACAATCTGAAGACTCTGACAAAATTAAATTTCATAATGCATCATACTTGAACAAGCCATTGTTTATTCATTTACCCTGAGCAATTATGAGTACTTTTGCATGATAAAGCAATTTTTCAAGTGGAAGTAAAGCATATATATTTAAATAAATCTTACTGATTTGTGGGTTATAATGAAAAAAAAATTAGCAATAACTTTAGAATTCTGTTTTGTGATACTTTAATAAATACCCCAAGAAAATGAAAATATAAACTAAATAAAAATAGTTTAAAATAAAAATATGACTTTTGAGCATTAACATTTTAAAGTTTTATAATATCAAATTCATTTGTAAAATAAAAATGTTTTTCTGTTAAGCTATAGGTTTCAATACACATATAACCAGTATGTCAATTAATGTACATGTACACTAATATCATTTGCATGTATGAATAAATGTGAGAATTTCTATCCTAATTATGTAATTTTCAAATAATATGAAGAAATAGCTCAGTGGTTAAGACCCTTGCTACTCTTGCAAAGCACTTGTGTTCATTTGCCATTATTCACAATGTGACTTGCAACTTCCTATAACCCCAGTTCTAAGGAATCTGACACCCTCTTCTGGCCAACATGGGCACTTGGCATGCATGTGGAACACACACACATACAGTCAGGCACACACATACACATAAAATAAAAACATCAAAATCTTTCAAGAAATATTTTAACATATTGGAGGCAGCAATAACATATCAACTTTAGAAATACAGAGAAAAGATTTTCAGTGTCCAACATGAGGAAAAAATATTTTAGGTGGTGGATATGCTAATGCCCCTTATTTGATCACCATAGATTATATACATGTATGAAAATATCACTCTGTACCTTATTAATTTAGATAATTATATTCAATTAATATAAAAATTATGGGGTTGGAAAGATGGCTCAGAGGTTAAGAGCACTGACTACTGTTACAGAGGACCTGGGTTTGATTCCCAACACCCACCTGGCGGTAAACTGTAGGTAACTCCAGTTTCAGGGGATCCAATACTCTCTTCTGACCATGGGCATTGCATGACATGGGTATACTTATTTACATACAACCAATACACTCATACACCCAAAATAAAAATAATAAAATATTTTTATTTATTTTTTATACAGTTTAATTTTTCCTCAATGTATATATATTTTTTTTAATTTTTAGAGGAAGAATTTCATTACAGCTTTAACATACTCAATAACAGTTTCCAGAGCAAGGATACATCTCTTTCAAAAGTCGCTATAAATTTTTTAGGTTCACAGTTGAATTAATACAGTTATACAATATTGAACTCAGTATAAACCCTGTAATATTTTACTTATTATTTTTATTTTATGTGTATGAGTGTATTGCCTGCATGTATGTGAGTGCACCTGTGTGTGCAATGCTGCGGAGGTCCTTTAAAACAGATCTCCATTTCATTATAAAATATACTGCTTCTTACAGAAAGACTCATTGTTTTTGCTAATAATACTGAGATGTTGGCACATGTATTTCTAATCTGTATGTATCTGATTATTACTAGTCAAAATCAGTTGCATTCAGATCCTTGGCACCTGTGTATGTCTATAAAATCATCGGGTAGTTTTCAGTGGTAATGTTTATCACCTCTGCTAATTAACATGACATAAGATTTTATGCTTCCTCCTCAAATATAATTCATTTTTAAACATTTGTTGATTTTTTTTGTGTGTATATCACACAGAACATCCCAAACCATCTTGTTCAACTATACACTCACTTCCCAAATGGCATCCTCCCATAGCCTCCCTCCCTCCATTAGAGCCCTTATACTCTGATATCCCTGCTACTGTCTGCTGTGTTGTCAGCACCCCCAGCCATTCCTCACTACTTGCCCTTCTGGATCTAGTCAGCCTATCCAGACGTCTCTGTTTTAGGAGGGTCAGCTGTTCTCATCTAGCAGTAATCAGTTGTCAATATTCCTTTAGATAAGATTGGGGTCTGCTGTTCATTTTCCCAGTTCTATGCTAGGTTACTGTCTGGGAGTCCCTTGGGCCACCCTGGCCAACAACTCAAAAGAAGGTATCTCCTTTCTGGCATTGTTGCTTGTTATGTAGGCTTTAGCTATACATATGGACTCTTAAAAAATTATATTGGCCCCTTTAATCTTTAGTTATACTTTCCTTTGGGGCGTTTAAAGCCATAGAGCTGGCCCAGATAAACCGATTTATTTTTACTCTTTAGGCCGTTTGAGGATCTGCTCCTCGTGGGTCACATGGGCTTAGGAGGAGCTCCTGGCTCCTTTCTTTTACCAGTTCTACCTATGTGAAAATAAGCCAAAGGTCCTGCTTGACCATGGTTGGCTTTGTGTGGAAGCATGGAGGAAATGATTCCTCTGTGTTGACCCTCCTCTTTGTAGACTGGACACTGGTTCAAGTCCATCTCCTGGGGTCTCCTTGGCATCCTTGATCAAGAGGACAGGTGACCCACCACAATTACAGGACATTTTGAGAGATCTCATAGTCCCCTGGAACTAGTTGACCTAGGAGGGCAAGGAGCAAAAACTGTCCCTAAAGTCCCTCTGACCAAATTATTATAGGCCTCGAAGTATGTCTGTTAAACATCCAAGAAGATTAGTTCCACCAGTCTGGTACTTTTAATTACTGTGTACCATGTAGCTAAATCTTGGGCAAAGACCAATTGTTCTCAGATCAACCTTGCCTAGATATATATTTCTTGATCTGGCATGTATAATTTGTCAGTAGGTTGTTGGACTAATATGGTTCCCTCTGGTTTTTAAAATTACCTAGGCATTGTTTATCTCTTACATTGTCTAACTGCTCCGTCATGGTTTCCCCAATTAAGGTGCCCCCATTTTTCCCCTTTCTCCCTAATAATACCCTGCTTCTATGGTTCTACCTCTCTTGAGCTCCTTCTTTCCCTTATCCCTTACGATCCTTGTATACCCTTCCCTCTTTCCTCCTTTAAACTAACCCCATTTTTATCCATATCTCCCTTATTAACACCTGTTTCCTACTGTTCTTCTCTTTCAGGTTCTTTCTTTTCCTTTATCTCCCTGGTTCCTTTTCGTTATCCTGGTTCCTGTAGTTATGTGTGGATACATACTAGCTTGTCAGAATTTGGTTCTAGGATCCACATATTGTGGGAGAACATACTTTTTTTTTTCTGAGTCTGTGTTACTTCACTTAGTATAACAGTTTCTAGTTCCATGATAAAAGTTTACTCAGCAGTAAAGAAAGATGAAATCATAAAATTTGCAGGTAAATAAAAATTTTTTTAGTCTTTTTGAGACAAGGTCTCCCTGTAGCCCCAGCTGACCTGGAACTCACTATGTAGACCAGGCTGGCCTCGAACTCACAGAGATCCACCTGCCTCTGCCTCCCAAGTGCTGGGCTTTAAGGTGCGCGCCACCATGCCCAGCAAATAAAATATTTTTTAAAAAGTAAAAATTATGACAAACCATATATCCTTCTAACTTTCGTTGAACTGACTGAGCACAATTATTTTAAAATTTAGTGAATCATCAATGTTCATCAAAATTATGCTTGTCCCGACACTGGTTACTCCTCCTAAAATTAAATAATATTTCTACAAAATTCCCCAATGATTTGGTTATGCCACGTTGCATTCAAAATGTTTTTTCTGTGTTGTCTAATTAAGCACTCAAAGTTATGGAGAATGTAGAACCATTATAAAGGTTCATTGTTGAATAAATCTGAGTTGCCTTGAGATATATGTCCAACAAAAGTCATTGTAAGCAGCAGAACATGACCACACATCCTATCTCATCCACTTTCTAATACTGAAAAGCATATTTGATTTAAAGTTGAAGGTGAATGTTTGGAGAAATGTCTTATATTTAAGAGGGAAGAATGAGCTGGAAATATAAATTGAATATTCTCTAATATACATGACGTAGAGAACAGAGCTCATTGAAAACACTGACAGAGTTAAATGATTCCACATTGGCACCGATTCCCAAGAATGTTTTTCAACAGTGCATTGTTAACTTTGAATTTTCTTCTAAACTAGGTTACACATTACAAAAATGCTACTTGCCTCTGAAGGAAATTGGCTGTTACAATATATTTTTAATATTTAAACAAAGTAATAAGGCAAATGAACTCTTATTATCTTCCGATAAGATTGTTATAAATGCTAATTCAACAGGCATTGTAGAGCTAATATATTGAACCTTTGTTAATCAGTATTCAGTCTGGTCACATTCTCTAGACTCTTGAGTGTAAATATTTTTAATGTTTAGGTAAAAATTATTCCATTTGCATTACACATTAGAATTCTCCCTTAAATGTGAGAAAAATATGTACATGTACCTGACCTTTTATATGAACATCAAATAGCTATATCAAACTTTTCTAAAGTATCTTGTTTCAAATAATTGAAAAGCAAAAAGATTTTAGGCAGGTCATGGTGGCAATGCTTTTAATCCAAGCACTCAGGAGGCAGAGGTGGGCAGATCTCTGTGAGATGGAGGCTGGGCTGGTCTACATACCCTGTTCCAGGCCAGCTGGGGCTACAGGGAGGCACTGTCTCAGAAAAAAAATTTTTGTTCTGAAATTAAATTGAAATGCACACTGAAGTCCATCAGGGAATTGTCGAATTATTTGTTTCCCATAAATATTTGTTTAGTTGGGACAGAGTAAATTCCGTTTTCTAAAGTTAAAAATACTGTTCATTGTGAGGAGCTCAAGAGGACGGTGTTTAATTGCTTATATTTTAGAATAAAAACTTTGGAGCAAAGTGAGTAGAATCAGTTGCTTGGACCTGATATAATACTGCAACCTGGATTTTGATTTTAGAATTCCACCATTTCACCTGAGTTGAGGAGAAAACCCACCCTCCCCAAGCCTGGGAAGTTGCTCATTGTACGGAAGGCTGGCTATGAAATAAGGAGTGAAATGAAGATTTCAAACTCCGGCCTTTTATTTTTTTCTTTATTTTTAGTCTTTCATCAAATCTGCCACTCTGTGAGTTGGAAACTGCAGAACTTACAGACATTTTGAAGATTAGATTCATCCTAATATAAGGCAAATTATAGTGGATAACTTGAGAGTTATGGTTTCCAAAGACAAAGGGTTGAAACCCTCAGACTGTTTTTAAAAGTGAGCAAATCTGCATGCAGAGAGTTTAATATTTAACCAAGATTAACGTTATTGTTTCATACTGTGGGCAAAAACAAATCTTTCTAAGAGAAAATAAGGAATTTATGCTGTTTTGGCTTTTATGCTCTGATTTTCAGAAGTCGTGCCAGTGAGGTGACTCACTTGGTAAAGTTCCTGACACTGAGTTAGTCTTTGGGTTCCACTTGATAGAAGGAAAGAACCAACTCACAAAAGTTGTCCTCTGACCTACACACACACAAACACACACACACACACACACACACACACACACATGTAATTTACATTTTAAAGAATCCAGATTTTCCATATCTGTACATAACCTCAGTGATTGCTTTGGCCAGAAAACTGAAGACCACAGTGTGTTGGCTGTATGTTACATCTCTAACATTATGAATCATCAAGTTCTGAACCCCCAGATCGAGGGTCCCCAGCCCTGCAGGAGCAGCTCACTTAACCTCCACTTAATTTCGCTCAGAGACTTTTGCTGTTTTCCTTTTCCAGGACCATGACAGCTTGCAAAGGCATCATCTGTGTGTTATTGACAAATCTGATTTTGTCTATGCCAGACAAGAGAACTAAATGATTGACAGCATAACCTTTTGTCTGAGTGAGATTCAAGATACCAAGCTCTAATGGCAGTGATAGAACAAATAGGCCAGATGTATTCACCTTGACAGGAAATAAATATTGTATCTCAAAACAGCTTCAAGTTTAAAACAAAGGAGAAGGTCACATTCCTTGGTAACCATGAAAGAATATCACTTTGTTGTCTACTATTTACGTTTCTTTGAATGTAAAATAGAAACAAAAAGAAATCCAATTTTCAAAACAGTTCAGTTAACATTTCAATAATGGAATAATGGTTGCTCCAGTATGGTCCTCAACGGTTAAAATGGTTTCGGGTGAGTTGCTTTTGGATGTGTGAAATTATTTTATTGAAATATGCACTAAAATAAAATGTATCTTTGTAGGAAAAATCTGTGTGACATGAACAACAAAAGAGATTTGAAGAAACCAACCACCTGCAGATTCTGTCTGCTTTCCATGAAGAGATCGGTACTCATGAACAAAAGAGTTGTATCTGGACCCACCGAAGTCCATTCTGGTTGTGTACAGCAGACTATGTACAAGACACAGAGTATGAAGGAAAAGAATGTGGCTTCTCTGTTTTCAAACTGCTATAGAGCTGAACGTAGCAGTTCTCCATTAGACAGCCTCATATAATTTGAAAGAGGTGTCTGGAGAAGGGCTAGTACAATGATTCTTCTTAGCCTGTAGTTGTCTGAAAGCAAATCAGTAATGCCATACACTATCTAAATATCTCGTTTATGCAAATCACACTAATTTCCCAACAATCTGGTCAATTGATTGGTAAGTTTCTTGTAGTCTGTATTGCACTAAGTGTATTAACAACATTGCATATTCCCTCCTGTAACTTAGACAGGAACAAAGGTGAACAGAAGTGACCAGTCAATATGAAGTAGTAGACACAGCATCCAAAGCAGAGGAAGATGAAATAGCTTCCATCTGAATTATTTCTACCTCGTTTATCACTAATAAAATAGACTGGTATTCAGAATGGCTTGCATGTGGTCTAAACTCTTGTTATGAAATCTCCTTTAGTGTTCTTTTCACTGGTGTCTAGCACAGCTAGTAGACTAGAGATTTTCTACCTTGGTGCCTGGCATTTTCTATCAATATTGATAGGCCCTAGTTTGCTAAAAAATACTCATAAAAGATTTTAAAAATAGTTTCCCATGTAAAATATTTTGCATAATTTGAAATGATATTCCTAATAACTTACCTGTATAACATAAATAATGGCAGAATGGGAGGTGCCATAAGTGAAATTCTTTTGATCTTACGTATTGTTTCAATATAAAAATAAGTATGAGAAATTGAGCAGGGAACATTTGTAAAGTTGTTTGATCTGTGGCACACAGCTGTAAAACCCAGCAATCGGGGGTTAATAGGCAAGAGGATGAAGAATTCATGGCTAGGCTTGGTTTCACAGAAGCTGGAGACAAGCTTGGGTATGTAAGACACTGTCTGAAAAAAAACAAATCTATTGTTAATTATTATCTAATAATTACTATATTAAGTTCAATTGTAGGATTGATAGGAATTGTTAATGTATTAAGCAACAACAAAAACTCCTCATAAACATTAATATTAATTCTAAAGCATCCAATTACTATACACATAAGTGCTGAATTATGGTTTTAACAGTATTTGCAAACAATTGGGCTGTATAAACTCTAAAGATGGGTCATTTGTAGAAGGGGAAAGTCAATAAAATTATGCTCAGTGCAGACTAAAGCCATTAAAGTAACAAGATAATCTGAATTTTAGTTCTTTAAAGGCTTGAATACTACTTACAAGTAAAATAAGACTTTATCAATATCATGATATTTGCAGTCATAAGAGCTTTTGAAAAATTATTTTTCTTCACATATATGTTATAAAACTGGAAAATTATAAGGGGATATGTGACATCATGTTGGTGTGTAATTTGTGTTGTACTCAAATAAATGTAAAATTTTTTAAAGGAATATTTAACATGGTTTGACACCAAACACTTTTTAAAAATAAAAGTTTTTTTTTTAATTAAAAAAGAAAAAGCAGAATGATATCTGTAAGACTCAGTAGACTTGCATGGAGAAGGTGACTTAGTGGATACCGTGCTTTCTGTCCAAGTGTGAGGACCGGAGTTCGAATCCTTAGAAAACACACATAAAAGCCAGAAAGATAGCACTCACCTGTAATCCCAGAGGCCCCATGGGAAGGTGGGAGTGGGATAGAGAAGAATCTCCTGACTGAGCAGCAATGTGCCTGTCATAGGAGGGAGACAAAGAGGAGGGGCCTGCCTCAGAGCAGGCAGGAGGTGAGGGCTGACCACAGGTGAGGAATGACCACAGAAGACTCACCTCTGATTGCCTCAGCTGTGCTGTTTTTCTTTCACTGCAGCCGAAATTTCATTATCGTTTGCAGTTTTATTCAAAATAACTAAAATCTGTAATAGTGCCATTCTCTGTTGAGAGTTTAAAATGTTAAAATGATAGTTTCTACTGTGAATTATATAAGAAAGTGGGATCAACTATATGACAATAGATTGTGAACCAGAGTTGTCTGAAATGGCCTCAATACAAATGGGAAACTAGAATGAAGGGGGCTTTAATTAAAGAACAGAAAGCTTGGCATGAATATATTGCTTTTCATGGAAGAGAAGCCGCCTGTTTTCTGTCACTAATCTCCCTTATCCTTTGGCTTCCATGCAGCGAAAGAGTTTCCTTGAAACTGTATGGAGAATATTTAGTTGAATTTTCAAGTAGAAATGGAAAGAAATGAAGTTTCTGCTGCAGCAATGTGTAAAATCTTGTGTATGTATTGAAATGCCAGCCTCTGAATTATGAGAAAATGGGAAAATCCAGTCAGATCAAATTACTTAGTGAATAATAAAACACAATTTTGTTGGTAATTTCTTCATGCAAATGTTTGGTTTTCACAAGGGAATTATTGGACATGTTTTGGTGGCAGCAAAAATAATTTATAATTCAATCTCTTTTTAAATTTTTTTATTTCTTTTTTGAAACAGTATTTTATTAAGGATTTGAAAATTTCTTCTAAGTTTTTTCGCCACGTTCACCCTCCACCCCTCTTTCCTCCCAGATCCACTCTAACTCCTTTCCCACACAATTTAGTGTCATAGATTTTTTTAGCCCATTGAGTCTAATTTGTGTTGCCCAAATGTTTTGTGGTGTGGGTCTATCCTCTGGAGCATGGATGGCCTACGAGTGCTCACATCCTTAAAGAAAACTGACTCTCCCTCTCCCAGCAGCTATCAGTTACCAACAGCTCCTCAGCTAGGATGGGACTTCATGACTACCTCTCTTCCCCTTTTTCTGTCTGGCTTGAGCTTACAAAGGTCTTGTGCACGCTGTCACAACCACCGTGAGTTCCTATCTGTAACTGCCCTGTTGTTTCCAGACAGTGAATTTTAACTGTTCACAATCTATAGTGCATGACAGTTCCAATAAAAACAGACTGATAAATGATATCTGCCATTTCTGCATAATTTCATTCTTTTACAATTATTCCAAAAATGTAAGAATTGGATCTCACTGAAATGCTACATTTAGTAGGAAAATCAGCAAGTAACAAAGGAAGCATAACTCCAATGTAACATTATTTCTCAGTAAAACTAGGGGAGGTCCCAGATGCCTGGAACAGACATATATGTTTCTGTAGACAATATATGTTTCTTTTACACCCAAAGAGTTCCCCAAAAATGCTTTCCATTCACATTTGAAAAATTTAAATGTGTTTGAGAATTATAAATCATCCATTACTCATCCATTAATTAATATTGAGTGTTGGATTTTGCTTAGTTATCCTGAAACCACAGTAAATGTTACCAAAAAAAAAAAAAAAGCTTGAACAATATTGAATTTGATGATCTGATGGAGGGATGGTATAAGTGGACAGCAAAGCTCACCATGGACAATGTGTCTCCCAGCAGGTGCTATGAAAAGTGAGTACATGAGCTTTTATTCTCCTTGTAAGCTAGTATCACACAACTTACCTTGGGTTTATTGATGTTCCAAGAAGGAAAAATCCTAGGTAATAGATAATAGTGCTTATGACAATAATAGCAAATAGAATATCTGCAATTTCTTGCCTTGATTTCACAAACTCTAGTCATTCTGAGGTATTACAATGTGAATCATGCAAGTTGCATATGCAATTTGCTGCATTGCAGGAGATGGCTTGTGAGCTTGGGGAATTAACTGTAGAGGGATTTATAGAGGGGAATTTTGAAGGAGGCATGGAGAGAATTGAGACCTGAAAGGAGACTTATTCACATAAGTCCATTATTTTTTATTTAGTTATAGTATTTATATTTAATTGTACTAATGTCTACAAGTTGTTAATAATACTGTAGAAACATTTTGACATTTGAGTTGATGGGAGTACTTGATTAATTGGATTAAAGGCATCAAAAGCAGAGATAGATAGAGACACTATATTAAAGGAGATGGTGCCTAAATTCTAGATATGGACACCTACACATATTTATGTTTGTGTACCAGGAACACAAATAGGTAAAAATATTAAATATATTTTTCCATTTAAGTCTTTCAACTCAGGGAGGAATTGAAGATATTAGGGCCAGATTCGTTATCAGTAACAGAGCCCTGTGGAAAAGGGCAAACACTATGACCAGCCATTGTTGTCTGACCATTTAAACATATTTTGAACAAATAAAACAATGGATCAGCAAAACCAATAGTAAAAATTCCTTGAATCATGCAGTCTTTGCTTTCTTTAATTCCCTGGGGTTTTCTCCAATAGCAGCAATGTTTCCAAAATATCTGGTAAGCAAAACAGTAAGAAAGCCTGACAGCTGCAAAGAGGCTGGTTCCCTCACATGTGCACTCTCTCGGGCTTCTGCTAGCTCTAGTTAGCCAAAGGTTTAAACCTGCAGTCCAGAAAGGGAAGTGAAGGTGTTTTATTAAATGTAAAGTTAGTAAATTTTGTAGATACCAAATGAGTTTTAAATAAGTCTAGATTAACTCCTCTTCCTCCGTGCTCACTGAATATGATAGCTATTTTTATTAATTCTGTGTTTTGATGATTTAGAAGTGATGATTTTATTCATTTGTTCTGCTAACTTATTTTCTGGCTTAGAGACGTGTAAGGTGAGTACTCTGTATTGGTTAAAAATACTGTCACTAGATACTGTTATATGGTTATTATCCAGTAGAAGACACAACTGCTTTTAACAGACAAGCTTTTTCAAGTTGAGACGGCTAAGGAGGAAGTGACATAGCGATCCTTCATGCCCATGGGGAGAACTGTTTGGAAACAGTTTCTTTGCTATTAGAGTTTCAATAGAATTATTCCTGTTGCCATTAAAA
The DNA here is from genome assembly GCF_000622305.1 of Nannospalax galili. Taxonomy (NCBI): domain Eukaryota; kingdom Metazoa; phylum Chordata; class Mammalia; order Rodentia; family Spalacidae; genus Nannospalax; species Nannospalax galili. The sequence goes on from NW_008332088.1 coordinate 652,601, forward strand.
TCTCTCATAAATATAGTAGTGTTGTTTTCTACCCCGTCATTAGTTAAGATTATAGGCATATGGTCAAATACCTTTTCCGTGTGATTTTTTATAAGAAATTAGTAAGGAACCAGGTGATGGAAACCAGACATAACAAAGCCTTTAGCTTCTGTGTTCTAGAATGGCAAAGATGACCTTCTATTATTCAGATCTGTGCACTTGTATGCTACACAGAAAGGAGAGATGTCCCAAATACGATGTCACCTTGGGGATTATTGAATTCTTCTTTCTAGTTTCAAAATTGATCAGGACTTTCTGTCACTGTGAGCCACTGGGCTTTCACTTCCTAAAAGACCATTTCATGATAAATGATTAATGCATTTTGTTTATATATAATTTAAATTAATTTTTACTATATTTCTAAAACATAATGTTCAAAATACTACATAGCCAATTAAATAGAAACCTAATCTTGAGCTAGTCTAGTGGTACTTGTCCGTAATCCCAGTACTTGGGAAAGGGAGGTAAAAGTATCAGGAAGTCAAGGTCCTGCAGGACAACATTTTATGTTCAAGACTAACCCTAGGTCAGTGAAACCTCATCTCAAGAAAATTAAATAAGAATAATGATAACAATAATACCACCTAAGTTGCTTGGCAAATATTTGCACATTAATTACTGGTTCAATGTAAACTTCAAAGTCAAATTGATACAAGATTAACTCAGTATTTAAAACACTGATTTCTTGCTTCATCCTCAAGCATACTTTCTGGGACATCAGGTTTATAGCACAGCAGCAATATGCCAAGTAATCGACACATTTTATAATCGACTTCATATAATATACAAGAATCTTTATCTTCTATTTTCTTTCTTCAAATTATTTCTATCCTGTGCAAGTGTCCAAGTAAAGTAAGAGAAGGTTAAATAATGTACAGATAAAAAAGGCTTGAGTTTGAAACTAATGTTGCTGAAGAAGGGAGTGAGGGATGGAGTGAGATTGTCACATTTGTTCTTGGTGAGCAACACCAGCAGCAGAACGGATATGACTGGAATGTGCACACACATAAATATTTACAGAAACACCAGCACATTTGTGCATTTATATCCCTTGAAAAGACATATTTTGGGTTGGGACTTTGTCAAGAAAAAAAATCTTCTGTCTATGAACAATCATTCTGGACTCTGAACTCTGTCTGCCCACGCACCTACTCTTCCTGACTTCCTGCCCTTAAGCCCTCTGGTTTCTCAGGCCAGTGTACACTGCTGCTGCTGTGGTTTGACTACCTTCAACCAAAGTTCATCTCAAAGTTTAACACATTGTGTGAAATATTGAGATCACAGAAACAAACAGCTCTGTTGTTTGGAACCTTTGGAGTCAATCTATTAAACGAAGTTATAAAGGTAGAGCTCTGTGAAGCTATGCCAAGAGGAGTTATTGACTGAATTAAGATATTCTGTCTCATCATGTGATGTCCTAAGTCACACTGGGACTCTGTAGGGTCCCATCATCAAGAAGCACCAGACGCAGGTGTCTGCTCTTGAACTTCTTAGACTGTGAAGAAGTGAACCAAGAGCTGTGAACCAAGATGTCTTCATTTTACTCCTCTGTTTCATTTGCTTATAGGCACAGACTATGGAGTAAATCTGTAAGCTTTCTCTAAATTTCTCTGTCTCACATGTTCACAAAAATTTCTACATTTTGGGCTGGAGAGATAGCTCAGTGGTTAAAAACACTAACTGTTCTTACAGAAGACCCGGATTCGAATCCCAGCACCCACATGGCAGGTAACAACTGTCCATAACTCCAGTTCCAGGGGATCCGACAGCCTCTTCTGACCTCTGTAGGCATTGCACGACATGGGTGCACTTACATACCTGCAGGCAATACATGCATACACATAAAATAAAAATAATAAATTTTTTTAATTTCTACATTTCTACATAAATTGTACTATTACTTGAATGTTTGAACACATTAAAATATTGATAGTAGATAATTAGTTTAAAATTAAGTTAAAAAAATATAACAAAGTAAAATTCCAAAGATATATGTTTTTAAATTTGTTTATTTTTTGTTATTATTGTTATTGTAATGTGTGTGTGTGTGTGTGTGTGTGTGTGTGTGTGTGTCTTTGCGCATGTTACTTAAGCAAGAGGATGTCAGAGGACAACTTACAGAATCTGCTCTTCCCTCTACATCCAAAGGTTCTGGGGATCAAATCAGGTCTTCAGCTTGTGGGACAAGGACATTTACGCACTGAACGATCTCACCAGTCCCCAGACAAGATGTAGTTCTTACAGCAAAATTTAAACAGCAATATAAGTTGAGTAGAAAATTACAGCTTTTGAAACATGTGCATTCTCTGGTAATTTAGAGATGGTTAAATATGAGTCTGTCAGGACATAGCAAACATATTTTGAGACCTGGAGCTCTATGGAATATGGAATTTTTCCTGCAGCTCCTGTCAGTTGTATTCTCGAGTTTAACCTTAGTTGATACCATCCTACTGATAACTAGTCTTCTGTTCTATGGATAATTCTGAGAATGATTTGCTGATCCTTCACTAGATAACTGGAGGTTATACACACCCAAAGTCCTATGTGATATTACAATTACATGCATTTTTCTTTTCTTTGTACAAATTTTATGTGAGCTCTCCCTTCCCTCATGGGCCGTTGGCCACTGACCCATGAGAAGGGGAGCAGAAGTGAAGAAAAGGGTCAGGATGGCCAGTGAACAAAGAAAAGAAAACCTTCCAGGGAGTCAGATTCAGTGCTACAGCTTGGTTGATTCAGTGGGGTCAGGGAAAATATAGTGTGGAGGCAGCAGCCAAAGCTTCAGCTGATAGGTGTTCACAGTATGCTTTATTTACATGTGGTAGGGGGATCCTATCATCCTGCTATAGGGCAATGCCTAATTATCATATAGAGAAAAACTGGGGGCAGTTTTATTGCAGGTACGTATGCCAAAAGTCATGTTCCAAATAAGGCCAGGCATCTGTGCTTGGAGGGACTTTCCAGATAAGTCAGGCAGAGAGCAGGAAGCCCCTGCTGAGAAAGGAGTGGACATTAACAGCAGGGTTCCCCAACATTTTACCTTTACTTTGGTTATGGGGAGACAGTTTCTTTCAAGGATGGGACTCTTGGTAGGTTAAGTAGGCTACAGTGGATGAACACATACCGAACGGTATTTTAAGATGTAAATTAAGCTCTATAAGCCTTATAATATTTCTACATACATATATATTAAATATATGAATATATAATAGAGTATTTGAAATAGGGAAGGGGTCAGTCAGGGGAGGTGTGGTTAGAGGAGAGTATTTCAAAATATATTGTAAAAAAATCATAAAAATTCAGTAATGTCTTTAAAATTTTTGAAATTTTAACCAATTAGTAAATTTAAGAATGTATATTCTTGTTGACAGAAACCTAATTGAATTAGGATTTAATGGAAGTTTCAACTTCACTGAAACAGAAATGAGCCTAAGGAACACGAGAAAGAGACAGTTTGACAGAGACTGAAGAGGAGACCAAGAGCATGTTGAGTCCAGGCAGGTGGATGTAATGCTGGACATTCTTTACTGACACAAAACACCAAACTCATAGACACCTTTATCCTCCAGGTTAGTTCTTTACTGACACAAAACACCAAACTCATAGACACCTTTATCCTCCAGGTTAGTTCTTTGTTGATACAAAACACCAAACTCATAGACACCTTTATCCTCCAGGTTAGTTCTTTACTGATACAAAACACCAAACTCACAGACACCTTTATCCTCCAGGTTAGTTCTTTTGTTTGTTTGTATTTCCCATATTTCAGAATCCCATAGTCAGCAGTAGTCTTGATAGGAAAGCCAGTCATTTTATTTGATTCTCAGTCTTCTGCTCCATCCATTCATATTTCATAAGTTATACGAGAGGATGAAGAGAATGAGGAATCCTTCCTGAAGACAGGAAGTGAGAACAGAGTGGTTGCATCTTTAGTCCCATTTATTTTCCTGTACCAGAAATGTGGAGTCTGATTTTAAGAAGCAGCACTTGAACTTATATATGGGGCAAAGACAGAATAATCCATAAAAACTACTAATACCCTTGTTACTAGCAGAAATACTTACATTAAAATGATGGTGTAAAAATTAGTGTCATTTTGGAAAATAGTGTATAGTGTGCCCTGAATAGTGTTTGGTTCACTTACTGTACTAAAATGTTCAATAAGCAAACAAAATATGACTTAAATATTTTGAAAATCCAAATAATTTTTAAGTGTGTGCTGTGTGCTTAAAATATCATGAATATGAACGATGAAATATTTTGGGATAGAATTGATACTAGAGAGCAAGTGAGTTCATTTTCTCTGTCAGTAAAATAATTAAAAGACAGGAAAATTGCAAAGCACAAAGCAACAATGTTTATTGGCAAGCTTTACAGAACAGGGACCCCTGGAACTGGTAGATACCAACTCTAAGGGGCTCTGGAACTTATTTGGGTTTAAGTTGTCTGAATTGTTGATCTTCTTTTCCTTTTTCAATTGTTCTAGAAGTGTCTATGTAACCATTCTGTAGGAGGAATCTGCTCTCTCTCTCTCTCTCTCACAGCACTTAGATAATTCATTTTGGTTGCTGAGGTGAGAGTGGGCACCCCAATCACTTCTGCTCTTCTGGTGTAACAGGTACAGAGAGTCCCACCACATGACAGGGGAAGCAAACTTTAAGGGAGAGGCTCTAGATTGGTTGTCTAGACTCCAATGGACCAACTTGCACTGAGCAACATCTGGGTACACAAACATGACATGATAGACCTTAACATATATGACAGAACACATGAAATTTTGGTGGAGGTTATTGGGGGTGCAGATGGGGGAGGGGGGTAAAGATGATTTAGATGTTTTGTATGAAGTGCACAAAATTCAAAAAAATTATATATTGAAAAAACGAGGCAGAGAATAAAAGAAAGGAACTTACTGCCGGGTGAACAATACCCACAGAGAAATGGAAAACTACTGCCTGTTCCTAGGGGCAAAAAAGCATTAAAAAAGCCCACAAAACTCAAATTGGGGTATTATTCTCCCCAGGGCCTCAGAATGACTTATTGTCTTACATAATTATAATGTAAAGATCAGTGGAATAATGTTGAGTCTGTGTTCCTCTATGATGTGGGATCCTGTTCACATGTAAAATTCAAATGTTGGGATAAGTCCTAATGAATTTATCTTATTAAGTAATAAAACTGCAACAAATGTAATGCTAATTATGTGACATCCATGTTCAAACCCCTTAATTTGTCAGGTAAATCCTGTCAAGCTATTCATCGTACTCCTTTTATGTCTCAGAAGTGGATGTGCAACAAAAGTAACTTGGCAAAAGTCAACAACTAGGGAGTAACAGATCTGCATTTGAAATCCAGGCAGTTATTCATCAGAGTAATAAATACATTATAATAAGTAATAAGCAAAGTGCTATTTTCTTTGAAGTGAAGCATTCTCTGCTGGAGAGAAGGCACGCAAGGCTTAGCAAGTACAGGAAGCAATAGAAGCTGCTAGGGGGAAGGGGAAGGGAGGGGAGGGGAGGGAGAGGAGGGGAGGGCACCCGAGAGCAGCAGATCAGCAAATTGAGCAGGGAGTTCCAAGGGTACAATTTCTGAACTGACACCGACGCTGGAGTGGAATGTTAGGTTATGCAGCTTCCCTTGAATCTGGAATGCACCTGTAAGCAACCATAACAAACTCACTCATTCCCTAAGTTGGGGGAGGTGGGGGTTGCTTTTGACTGTCATTTGCCAAAAGGCACTTGTTCTCTCTGCCCATGGAGGTCACACAGCATAACCTTGCAAGAAAAAGCAAACCACAAAGTGCAAACATTTAACTTCAGATCAAATCAATCAGACCATAGCCCCAGATTTTGGTATAGACAAGTATCAGACATGAACCGAACTATCATTTCATCAAAAGGCAGTTTTCTATGGCGCTGAATCAGTCATGGGCTCAGGTGTACCAAACTCACATCCAGGCACAGAGGCCTTAGAACACTAAGGCCAGCAGCTGACTCAGGCACACCTAGTCACATGACAGCCAGATGGCAGCCAGTGCCCTGAGCAGATTGGTTTGTCTTCACTCTCCCTGTCTCCACCTATGAGCTAAGTTGAGGTCAGCTATATGTAGTGGCAGTGGATAGGCACAGAGCGAATGACCCACCATCATCCTATAGTTTCCTATGTAAGCCTCCATGTAATTTTAATAAAGTATTTGCCCTCTGATGCCGTCAGATGTTTTTGGAGTAATCCCACACCGCACCCTCTTCCGCTGTTCGATTTGGGTTCGTTTGCCCACCCCCCTCCAAAAACAAAAGAGAACCTCAGTTTTCTACTTGGCTGTTTATTGGTTGAAATTTGGAAACTTGTCTAATTTCTGTATAAGCTTGTAGGATATTCTAGAAGGTATTTTAAAGGGAAAAAGCAATTATATGTTAACTGGAGAAATCCCCAGTGAGTGCAGTGGTTCTTAGGACTCATATACATTGACAGGGCTAAGCAACAGCACAGGAAATGAGGAGCACCTAAGGATGTGGCCGTCATAAATGGGCAGCTTTGAAGTTGTCTTTCCTTTGTCTACATCTTCTCCATCCATCCCACATTAATTTAATACTGACCTTTAAGTTCGTTGTGATATTTGAATAATTTTGAGAGTTCTGTTCAAAACTTTATTGGAAACACTAGGTTTTGAAAAGGGCTAGAGCGATGGCTCACAGCTCTTACTGCAGAGGACCTGAGTTCAGTTCCCACCACCAGTAGGTGGCTCAAAAGTGCTTGCAACTCCAGTTCCTGATGACCTGATGTCTTCTGGTCACCATCTACATTGTACACATGTGATGCATATACATGTAGGCAAAACATAACACATAAAATAAAATTAAGTAAATTAAGGGCTAAGGAGATGTGAAGTTCAGTGGTTAAGAGCATCTGCTGATCTTGCAGAGAACAAGGTTCAGTTCCTAGCATCCTGGTGACTGCCCACCAGGATCTGTAACTCCAGTTCCAAGGGATTTGATACCATCTCTTTGGTCTCCTCTGGTACAGCTCACACATACTTACATGTAAGCAAAACACTGTACACATAAAATAAAATAGATCTTTAAAAATATTATTTGGAAAACTATGTGTTGGTCTTAGTGGAAGGTACCAGTCATGTTTCTCAGTTCATACCTGTTAGATTTAGAAGAGAACAAAAATGAGGGGGTTTAGAGTTTAGAAATGAGAGAGCAGACCCAGAACAGGCAAGGAATGTGCCCCTTTATTCAGGAATCTTAGCAAAGGATGGAAGCCTTGCCACAGGACTGAGGCATTTGCAACTAAGCCAAGGGAAGTTTGGACTTATGTATGATTTTTTTTTTTTTTTTTTGGTCTTTTTGAGACAGGGTCTCCTTGTAGCCCCAGCTGTCCTGGAACGCACTATGTAGACCAGGCTGGCCTCGAACTCACAAAGATCTGCCTGCCTCTGCCTCCCGAGTGCTGGGATTAAAGGCATGCACCACCACAACCAGCATTTATATATGATTTTTACTAAGCACAGCTGGAAGAATATGCGGTGTGCCAGGGTCTGCTGTCCTTGGGTAATCAAAGGTCCTCTTCCTAAGATTATTTACTCAGGCGGGGTAGATGAGTTTTCTATGGCACTAAAGGAGACAGGTCAGCTCCATAAACAGTCTCCTTCAATCTGGGAGGGACCAGTTGATCAGGCTTGAGAAAGGCCAGGCAGTCAGTTTAGGATCAGATGGCCACTTTAAGGAATTTATGACTTTATGGCTTCCCTTAATGAAGCTTATGGCTCTCCTGCAATTTACAAATTCTACCAATACCCATTGCCTTTAATCATTCTCTCAGTAAATATAATATATTCACTTCATACTGTGTTCTGCAACTTTAAAGTTCTAATGCATAATATTTTATTACTTTTTGGGTAATTAAGTTCTCACAATATGCAATGTGTGTGCTTTAGAAGTTGTCATCACTATTATACTTGACAGGAGGGGAACCAATATTAAGAACAGTACATTTAAGAAGTGATTTTCTCTGTGCTATATCATTGAGTTGAGCTCATGTGGAAATAAGCTAAATATTAAACTAGTCTCCAGCAGGGCAAGGGTATTATTGACTGTACCATATCTTCTGGATGTAGCAAGTCATTTCCTTTATGTAATGGTTGCATAAATACTTGGGAAATCTGAATAAATTGAATCACACTGAATTTTCGTGCCCAAGAAAATATTACCAACTCCACACTTTGAAAACAAGAGTTTTTATAGGTAATATAACTCAATCTGAAATGTACAAAAATCATTATTTACATTTTTTAATGTGGAATACAAGATGGATGCATTACTGGTGAACTTTGGTTTCAGAGTACAAACAGCAAATTTCAACTTGGAATTTTCCCTTTAGAGCATTACCAAAAAGCAGGGCTGGTGTTTGCGCCTGAATCTGAAAGTTTCACAGAACCCCTCCCCCTCACAAAGGACTCTTTGTTCTTTTCTCATAGAGAACAAACCCCTGAAAATCCAGTGATTTACTAGAACTGTGACCTTTCATCTCTTGACAAAGACCACAAAAAGACAATACCAATATCCCCCCTCAGCTTTACAGTTGCTTCCAGTAGCCAAACACTTTACTTTGTCAGAAGACATACCAACTAAGAGGTAAAGGGTAAATCACAGTCCAATAAGGATCATATGTACATGTATGTCTTTTAAGACTTAGCCTCCTTTGTTGTTGGCTTTATTGTTTTTAAGACAAGATTTAGTACAGCACAGGCTGGCTTTGAACTCATGGAGCTGAAGCTGGCCTGGAACTTCTGAAGCTTCTAAGTCCTCTTCCCAAGAGCTGTTGTTATAGGTGCATGCTGTCACACTTGGAAGAAGAATCCTTCTGTGAAGCTGCTTGTAATATGTGATAGCTATTTCTTTATGTGCTAATCATTACCAGATATAATTAGTTTTAATATGAAGGTTAGCTATGCTTGTGATATTATGTTGCAATATGAATATTATGTGACTATAAATATATACATACACACATGTATGTATATATCACGATGTCTAGAATGTTCTAAATCTACCTAGTCATATACACATACATGTGTATGTATGATATATATATTGTCCTAGAGGTAGGGCCAGATTTTCACATAGCTTTTTCTAAAGGTCTTTATTACTACTTATCCCTTTCCATACTCCCTCTTGTCCTCCCATTCTTCACTGCCATTTAACTGTTCCTACTCTAATGTTCCCTTTCCCCCTTTCATATCACTGCATCCTACCACCCCTCCCAGGAAGCCTCCCCGTATGGCTGTTACTAGTTTCCTGAACTCTCTGAATTTTCAAATTAAAGCATGCATATCTAACATTTCAAAGCTAGCTTCCAGCTATGAGAAAGAACATGTGAAGTTTATCTTTCTGAGTTTGGGTTATCTCACTCAGGATGTTTCCAGGTTCACCATTTACCTGTGACTTTCATAAGTTTGTTTTTTAAGGGATGAATAATATTCCATTGTATATATGTCTTATTTTTTGAAATAGGGTCATGCAATGTAGATGTTGCTGGCATGGAACATGCTCTATAGACCATGCTGGCCTTCAGCTAGTGAACTCATGAGAAAGCTTTCAGTTCTAGCCTCCCATGTGCTAGGTTATAGGCAAAAGCCACCCCGTGTGTCTTTCCAAGGAGGTCTTAGCCATCTGCCTGCATTTCTGAGACAGTACCATTACTCTGAGGTTCTCATCACTCTGTTGACACAACATGCTCAGTTTTTCAATGTGAATGAGGTTTTGACATTCATCCCAGGAAATCTAAAATCAAATAATAACTACAGAAAGTACCTAGCCCCTTTCTAAAGAGTATAGAAAATTATTTTCACGATGCTCTGAGGATTATGATTTTTTGTATTTAAAGGTGAGAATGCTGTACTTATGCTGACAATTATGATCTTCCAGTATCAAACTACATGCATAAAGTCAAACTTGGAATGCAATCTGTGAACCAGGGATGCAGTTCAGTGGTGGAGTACTTACCCTGCATACACATAGACCTGTGTGTGATCCACAGTATTATAAATGAAAAGCAAAAAGCATAAGAATGGAAAATAAACACCCATCACTCTTGTAACTTCAGAAAATGAGCTCTAATTTATATAAAGTGATGTTGCTTACATAAACATGATAGTATTAAAAGTGGCACAGCACAGAAGAAGTTTGGCTGTTATTTTGAATAATCAGAGCATGAAAATGGTCTGCAAAAATATTTGAAGGAAAATAGAAGATATTTTGACAAGTTATTTATTTATTTGCTTTTTCACTTTGGCCTTTGGAATACATCTTTGTTTTTTTATTGGGCATAGATTTTATAAAGTCTTATCAAAGGAATGAAATTTTAGAGCCCAAGTCGTACCAAAAATCCCTAAATACACAAAAGTCAGCTTCAATTTGTATATTGCTCTTTGCATATTATAAGAAATAAGAGATAATATTCATAAGAGATATAAAAGTATCATGGTAACATAGTTTTTTTTTTTCTTTAGAGATCAGAATGATGACAGCTCTCATTGCTCATGATAGAAAAATCTAATTTCACAACCAGTTTCCAATCCTGCTGCTTCAGCAGAGCTTGCAGAATGCAAGAGTGAGCCGAGAAAGCCCTGCTGTAAAGCATCTACGAAATCTGTAATGGCAGATCCATAGAAAGCTTGCATGCTTTCCGACTGATTCTTAAAGTCAACATTCTAAGGTGCTGGGTCCCCTGTAACTGCTGCTCCTCTTGGTGATGTTACATATCGGTAGTGTCAAGTCCTGTTGCTGCAGGGTAGCACCATGGCTTTGCTCAGAATTGAAATCCTTTATTCAGTGTGAGATTTCATAAAAATAAAATGGTGTGAAAGAGGTGATGTGAGCTGAATTATGCTGACACTTGACCTAAAAAATAAATAAGTACATTTTACACTAAAAAATGAGAGTTTTAACATTTAAAAAATATTTTTCCATTCAGAACACACTTACTTTTCAATAGATAGAATTGTTTTCTTAAAGGCACAAGGGATAATTTTTTAACATTCATATAAAACATGAATTAAAAAATCAAGATCTTTCAAGTTTCTCTTCATTGACCTGAAAAGAGAGTAGATGATTCATGTGTCAGACTCTTACCTGACAGGGTTAGTCAGATTTCACTTCTGTCCATTGACTCCTCAATGGACACAACTGTGCCCTGAAGATTAGGAAAGATAAGCATGTGAGAGTGGTTTGGTTTATCAATGCTCAAAGCAGTAAATATTTAAAATGTACAAGTGAAACCTAATGTCTAACAGTGATGGCATGCCTGACTATTCATTATAGGTCAGAACTTGAAAGCATTTATATTGACAAGCTTGTGGAATTTAGGTTTAAACTACTATTTCATATTGCTAAACATATTCACTATGAACATATAAAAATATAGAAGCTTTACTTATAAGAGAAGTGTCTCCAATGTGACTTACCTAAGATTATTTAAGTATATAATTTGTGATTTTGTTTAAAGGAATTTTCCCTAAGATATATATCCAGGATATGAATATTCATCAGTACACAAGATATATGTGTATATATCATATTATATTCAATATTAATTCTATGCATATTCCCAGATTATTAAAAAGTGAATTAGAAAATCAGTCAGTCAAGTCATGGGCTAGGAATGGAGATAGTTCAATGCTGGATTTGCCTGACATGTACAAGGCCCTGGCTTCATTTAATTCAAAGTACTGAAAACCAAAATACCAAATAAAAACCTATTCTACCATCCCTGAAGAGGAAACGTCAACAATTACAAACATGTGAAACGCAGACAGAAATAAATCTGTTTGTTTTAAAATGTATTATTCTCATCTCTGACAATATCCTTTATCTAGTAAAAGCTTTGTGTGTTTCACAAGTATTAAATGTTTTCTCTCTTTCCAGTTAAATGAACAAGTCAGTTTATTATTTCTTATATACACTACTACTCTATTAATTTATAGTTGAAACTATAACAAACTTAAGTATATTTTGTAGGTGATACTGAATACTTTTATTTACTATCGAGCAGTACTTTCAACCAATTCAACATCTTGTGAACTTCTGGACATGTAGAAGAGATCAGGAAATCAAACCATATGCTCATAGCCTGCTGTCCAGTGAGACATAATAATTCAGAGATATCCTGTAGCTGGTTGCCTTCAAATAAAAACAAATAAGTAAGCCAATAAACAAAACTCATCAAAATCATAAAACACAATTGTATACAACTTCCAACATATTGATATTTGACTTGGCCACTTAAAATGAATAACTGGAATTTTGACAAAAATTTTAAGACCAATTTTACAGATAGTTTAGATTACGCTTCCGGGTATGCCATGTCATGCCTGTAGGAACAACAACAAATGTTCAGGCCAGCAGCCAGCTTGGTTTTCTTCTCAGAGACTGTTTTCAGCCCACACGCTGTTAAGGAGAAGTCCAGGAAAGGCACTGTAATTTCCGTAGCAAGATACTTAAGTTTGAGGGAGGCTGATAGGTGGAATTTAGCAGCAAAGAACTGAAAAAAATCCCATGAGCTCAAGATGTGGCAGAGATTTTCCTGTGAATGTTAGCACAGATCTTAAGTGCGGTACAGACAGGATTTCACTCCATTTCACCAGGCAAAAGCACTTCTTAGAACCTGTACATCAAAAGAATTTCCAAAGATCACATAAGACAGGAAGGTGGTGAAACCCAATAATGGCGTGGAACCACTGCTGGACACTGGGATAGTAACTGAGACACCGGGATACTGACGCCTTGGTCACATGGTTGAGAAGCTGTGGAGGAGGATGACTGGAGTCGCCCTCACAAAGCGGGAGCAAGTAAGCCAGGCTGTGATAACTAAACTGCCTTCCCCAATAATCCTAAATTTTCTTTGAAGGAAAGGAAGCAAATTTCACATCCATAGAAACACAAAATGCGATCTATCCTATGATATTAACTATCTGGGACATCATAAAAATCATATCCAATAAAATATCACTTTCCAGTGTTGAGGTGTTTAAGAAAATATAAACAGAATAAAACATATACTCATAAAATCAAATCAAGATACATACAAATTGCTGACTGTTTAAAAAATAGTGATAAATGTAAAATTTGAAAATTCGCCAGGAAAAAGCCACATTAGATAGGAAAGAACAAAGTCTGTCTCCATTCCTTCTGAAATGGTTTATGGAAGACCAACATTATAAAAAAATTTAAAACAAAAATTAGAAGAAAATAGAAGTTGTCCCAGAATTCTATGTGTAACAAAACGTCTTCTCAAATTAAAAATAAAATGTGAAATTAATTCAGGTAAATAAAAATTGGGTATTTTTTTCCATTTGACGTTCACTATTAGAAATGGTAACTTTAAATGGTTTCACTGTGAAGTCAAGGCTAACCTTGGCCTCAAATTTGCAGTGCTCCTGCCTCAGTCTCCTGAATGCTGGGTTAAAGCTGAGAAATACCATGTCTTTTAATGTATTCTTCAGCTGAAAAATATTACATGAAAACTTGAATCTACACAAGGAATATATCATAGTTAGCAGAAATTTTTGATAATAAATTAGTTGATGTATCTATTGTATTTCTTAAACAGCTAATATATTTTACTATATATTTTAATAAACTATAATAAAGTATTGTCAGATTTATTGCATGCTCAAGTAAAATATATTTCAGCAATAATGCTCATGACAGAAAAGGCAGGTGCTTGGTGGGCAGTATAAAACAGTATACTCTGCTAAGAATTTTATATCCCATGAGGCAATTTAAAATGCCAGAACTTAAGAATTAAGTAGAAAGTGCATCTTCTTATGTTGAAGGAACCAATCAAAATGTACGTGGGGGAACTGTGCAAGAGAAAAAGCCAAACACAAATGGCGGCATCTTCCGAGATTTCACTTACATTTAACTCTAGTACTTAGAAAGCTGCAGAGATAGAAATTGGATCAGTGCTTGCCAGGGGCTGGAGGTGGGAGGGAATGATTAATGACAACAGATCCTTAGGTTTGTTTTGTGGTGATAGAAATGTTTGCTATTCTAATAAGATGACAATTCTGGACTGCACAATTTATCAAAACTCAATGAACTGAATATGCAAATAGCTTATATTTGAAATACTCTAGAAAACTGAAATGGATGTGCATATCATCCTAGTATCAACCGTATACAAGAAATACAATTGAAGCATAAAAAAAATAACTAGGGGCTGGAGAGATGGCTCAATGGTTAAGAGCACTGGCTGCTCTTGCAGAGGATCTGGGTTCGGTTCCCAGCACCCACATGGTGACTAACAGCCATCCATAACTCCAGTTCCAGGGAGTCCAATGGCCTCTTCTGCCCTCTGCTGATATTGTATGACATGGGTGTACTCACATACGTGCAGGTAATATACTCATACACATAAAATAAACACAATTAAAAATAATAACTAAAAAGTAAAATTGCAACAAAGTGCATTGTTACCTTAAGCATAAGACATTTGTAGGCACTGCATGCTCATTTTTCCAGAATGAAGACAAGGTTGTAGTAGCTTAGTAAAGATCACAGTCACTGAGAAGATGCAATTGTCTTCAGTGTGTGCAAATGCAAGAAGGGCTTCAAAATGAGGAAGGCTACATCAACACATTCACAATAACCATAGACGAGTTCAGTACTCCTTTAGGATTAATAGAGAAAAGGACTTAATGTGCTCTATGGAGACATTAAAGAGTGCTCTAAAATAAATGAATCCGGTTGGCCTTTACGATACATTCCACACAATGTCAACAGGACATATCACGCTTTTCAAATGCCCAGAGACAGAAGAATCTCTTAAACATATGGGTGTATTCTTATGGAGATGAAGCGATGTGCCTGTGACCATGAGAAAACCACATTGAAAGAAATTGCAGAAAAATATAGAGCATTTAAAATATTTGTGGAATATATAATTCACTTCTACACGACATACAATCAGCTTTCAATCAAGGTAACAAATATTTGAAATAATCCACTTAAAGTGAAAATCTAAATTCATTTTGGGCTACCATGGTTAAGATTTTAATTCATGCTCAAGGTGACCTCATTTGAGATACCAGAAGGCAATGACTAGTAGTGTGTGGTACTCTGGCTTGCCCTAAGTCCAAGAAAGAGAATACAGTGCTGGGTGGGGAGAGATGTGGGGGAGGATCTGGAAAAAAGTTGGGGATGAGGGTGAATGTGATCAAAATACACGTATGAAATTATCAAAGAATAATAAAACATATTCTTAAAAAATTTATTGATCTTTTGTACATTTCATACAACAGTTCTTAAATTTAGACCCCTGTCCCCCATCCATGCTCCCATCCCCTCCCACTGGACCTCATACATTCTGCCATGCATGCTAAGTCTTACCCCATCAAGATCCAGCCAAGCGTTTGTAACCAGATGTTCATCCACTGAAATCTAGTCAGCCTGTCTAGAGATGCAATGACCTACTGTCCCTCACCCAGCAATAATCATACTCCAACAGTTCCCAGGCTAGGGTCAGCCCAACATCCATTTCCTTCCTTTGCTCTCTGGGCCCTTGTCTGATTGAGTTGCTGTGGTTCAGGTGCTCATTGCCAGCATTGCACAAGCTCACATATGCAAGCTTCCAGTGTCCTGAAAGCTTCTTGGGAAAAGAAAAAGAAAGACGATGGTAGTGGGTTCTCCTAATCCCCTTTGAAAATGCCTTCAGTGAGCTCACTAAGATTTCCCACGTCAGCTTCTGCCATCTCTCAATAAGAATCCTGGCTGGGACCAAGCCTTTGTCACTGGACCTTTGCAGGACACATATATAAACTGCAGTGTGAACAACGTAATTGAAGGCATGATCGAAATTATTTTGAATTAAGATGAAAGGAAAACACAACTATCAGGAAATGAGCTTGTAGCTACTCCTCAGAAGGACAGACAGGGCAGATACCACCACAGCTTCTTGCTGGCAGGTAAGGTAGTTGAAATATACAAGAATGAGGTCACCTGAAACTACACATTATATTAAAGGAATAAAAGAAAAATGATAAGAATAATGTAGTAAAAAATTGGAAATTAATGATTTTAGAGTGCCCACCATGGAGTACGGTCAGATGTGAAAACTGTTAGTCATGCTAGAATTTAAAAATAAATGTATTAATTAAGTTTTCTAAATTAAACGTCTTGATGTGTGTATGTACATGATCATGTGTGTGCGTGCGTGCGTGCGTGTGTGTGTGTGTGTGTGTGTGTGTGTTTGGACCTGGGGTGTGTTCCTCAATCCCTCTTTATTTTTGAGACAGTTCCTCTGACCCTGGAACTCTTTGATTTGGCTATTTGACTAGACTTCCTATAAGCAAGTCCCAGTTATCCTTCTGTCCCTGCCTCCCTAGCCCTGGAATTTCAGTTTTTGTGTTTACATTTATACAAAGAGTAAGGAACAGAATTAAGATTTGGATGCAGCATCTCCGGTTCTGAAGCCAAAGACCCCCCCCAAATCAGATGCTCCCCTGTAACATATATTGTTTCTGTGCTTCAAATGAAGACGAATCCCTAATAATGTGTCTATGATGAACCATCAAACTAAAACACCAGTTGTCTGCTGAGTGGTGAGAGGGTAAAAGTCCTGGCAAGTACAGATGCTATAAGCATGTAAGGTCAAGTTCAAAGTGCTCATTCTCACATTATTCGTGGGACTGAATGAGGAGGCCGAGATCACATATTAATTCATTCAAAGTGTAACACTTACTTGGGTACAATCAGGAAAAAGACAGTTTGAGAATAGGCAAAAGACCTCAAAAACTGGGATCTTTTTGCCAGAGCATAAAACATACTCAGCATTAAAATATGATTGTTATACATTTCTGAATGATACATGGTTTCTAGAAAAATAGAAGATAATTTATGCAATAAACTTATTTCTAAGCACTAATTTTGCTGCATCCTACAAATTCTGATAAATTATGTTTCATTTTCATGTATTTCAAAAATGCTTCATTTCTTTTGTGCTTTCTTGTGTTATTTTAGAATTGTGTTGGTTTGAACCTATTTAGAATTTTCTTATTTTTTTTAGATATTTATTTCTAGATTTCTAGATTCACTTGGGAGGACAGACTCTCATATATTTTACACTAGCTAAGTGTATGAACGACTATTCATGAATTCAGATGCCTCCTTTCTTGAATCAGTATCCCCATGAACAAGAGAGGTATATGTGCTCTGCGGCTCCTAAATCACTGTCTAGAGATGTCAATTATGTCAGTTGATTGATGATGTTAGGTTGAACTCTATTTCCTGAGTTTCTGCTAATGACTGTGTCCATTTTGACAGAGGGTGGTTATAGATTTATACCATAGTAACAGGTTTACCTGTTTTTCCTTCCAGCTAGATCATCCTTAAATCACATGCATTTTCAAGCTCTATGTTTTGAAATACACATTAACAATCATAATCCTCTTGGAGAATTGACACACTTATTGTTATATTTTGTTGTTAATATTCTTGGTTTATTCCTTGCCTTAATATGTGTCTGCCTGAAATTCATATAACTACTCTTGATTTCTTTTTGTAATATTTCTAGGTATTGCTTTAAAGTGACAGCACAGTTTGAGTTGTGCTGTTTGATCCGTTTTGACAATCTTTGCTTTAAATTGATACAACTGGATTGCTGTTTGTCATATGTTAGATTTATTTACTTGAGGTCTGTGTTCTTTGTTGGCAGATAATATTGGTAGAATGAAAACATTAAATCTTAAATAAATGCCCAACATGAGAGCCAGTCTGTGACAGAGTCCATGGGTTGTGTATAATTTATAGTATGTAGCCCTAATTCCCAAATCAAGCTGTATTTCTCTGCCTTTGTAGATCTCCTAGCCGTATAATAAACCTGCAGCAAAGCTTTCCTCCAAGCAGTTTCCTTGGATGTTTTATAATTATAAGCACAGTCATGGTTTACCACTGATCCAAGCCCCTTTGATTATGTGGTCTCTTAAATTATGACATTAGTCACCTGTGGCTCATTTAAATCCATTTCCTTCCTACATTCAGAAATCTGTTCCTGTTCTGTGGTTTGAATCTCTTAACACCAGTCTTAAGTTTTAGCTATTTGTACTCTCACTTTTCCCATTCTTTGGGTCACGGAATATTCAAAGTGGGAAAATTGCCTACTCTAATTACTTGTATGTGCCCTCCTTGTTTCTCACAGTTCTAAACTGCAGGACTTTGACTAGATTAAAACCAACTAGCCTCATTATTAGAATACTCCAGGAACTAGTTTGTGTGTGATATATCCTAGACATTTTATATTAACTATAATGCATAAATATAACTGTGCATGTGAGCACTAGAAACATGTAAATATAAGGAATTATTTATTCAAATTCAAGATCATTCATTATGGGCAGAAGTATATGAAGAAAATATATTCATTTAAAATATCTTTTCTTCTTCCACATATACAACTAAGTAAGGTGTTTCGAAAAATACAGTTTCCACTAACATTCACTGCAAGGAACGTGTACAGTGAAGTGAGATGGATGGCACTCAGGATCTTAGATCTACAGCTGGCTTTTAGCAAAGTGCTCACAAGGATATTCCTTACCTTTATTTTAAAGAACAAAAATAAACAGTAAAATATTAAGTGCTGGTACTAGCAGTTTAAAGTCACATTGCATTTTAATTAAATATTGCAAGGTACAATTCCCAAGATATTTTTCTTCCAGTTAAATATAAACTCTGAAATGAATGAATAATACAGCACTTGAAAACCACATGCATTGGGGGTAATTCTGAACTATACTAGCATGTGTCCGTATATTGGATCAAATATCTAATTAAAATTCTACAAGATTGCTAGAGTAGTGTATGCTGTAAAGGCAAAAGTTATATGGGAATGTGCTGACAAATACCAATCTGGATTCTAAAGAAAAATGTACCATTTAAAGTGAGTTTTGATTACTTAAAATTTGTAGACTACTTGCATTCCACGTATCAAACAGAAATCCATGCAACATAATGCATAAAATAGAAAAGGGGAGCCTGGGCAACTAGGGGGAAATTAAACAAAGCACTGGTCTACATAGAAACATTGAAAGATGAAAATCCAGTGAGTCCTCAAATCTCATTAGGTTATTGAAATCTAAAGATAAACAGCTTTGTTATTAAAAATGAACTAAATTTCTTTCTTTAATCTTCTTGCTGGACAATATTGTATACATTAGTGACACAATTTATATTTTCTCCGTAAAATAAATCTATATTTTGTTAGCAACATCACCCACCTTTGGCATCTATTGTACCATTTCATGCATGCATATATAGCAACCTTGCTTAATATTCAACCCAAGGCTACAGTACAATACGAGCAGGCTGAAGGCACAGGTTGGAAACTCATCATCAGCTAAGGGTCTTCCCTCTGCACTTAGTTAAACTCAAATTATCATTGAGATATATGTAAGACATACATGTATCAACTATATTTCTTTACTTGGAAGCACAAGAACAAACAGCAAGTAGTATAGTGGGTGAACTATGTCCCAAACCATATCTTGTATGGCTAAATTTAGTACATATGAGAAATAACTAATTTGGAAACAATTTCTTTACAAATATTGTCACTTTAAAAGAAGATCAGATGACATCAGTTTGGGCTCAGATCAAATGCCTATGTCCTAAAAGGAAAAGGCAATATAGAAGGCAGAGACACATACAAAAAGATGGTCAGGGAAGGTATGCTTCCCATGGGAGTGCGGAAGATTGTCTATGGCAGCCAGAAGACAGCAAGACAGCATGAAGAGTCTTGGGAGAACACTCGGTGGAACCTCGCCCCACTGAACACTTAATCCTGCAGTTTTAGTGTCCAGAACTGTAGGAGAACATATATACCCTTTGTTCCACAATGAATAAAGCCTGTGTTCAGTCTCCAGCATAGTACTAATATTACAAAGTCACCCACTTTTTGGAAGTTTGTTATGACCACTCCAAGAAACTGTGGATGCACTTGGGGAAGACCTTTTTTCTGCTTCTTTTGTTCAAAAATAAATATAATTAGTCTAGAATTTTATAAGCCTTTTAAATTGTGACAGATAACCAATCATCTCCTAACACAGTTAGTGTTAGACAGCATGTAGGCCTTGGAGTGCTTCTGAAGCGCATTTGGGAAGTCTAAGATCGAGTGACAATTTGAACACTATTTTTTTCCTTTGATGTCCTGAGGCCTCAGTTTATTTATGAACAAAACTATTTAAAATTCACGTCACAGGATTGTGATAGTTATGTTTGGAATGATACACTCTAAATGACTTTTACTCTTTTGTATTAATTAGTGTCTCCGCAAATGTTAGTTTCCAGGATAAATATTCCGGAGATAATGGTAATGGAGCAGATTTCAACTTTGACACACTGGGCAGATTAAACTGCTGGGGTCACTTTGCTTTTACCTTCTTGTCTGGGTTGTTTGAAGATCATTTTAGACTTCAATTGAATATTCTGATTCATTTCCTTAATGATTAATGGAAGTAGGGTCCCTCAATTATGCGGATAAGTTTTTTCATTTGATCTTTGAGAAAAATATGAGAAGTAATATGTCTATGTGTTCTAGGAAGAATATAAAAGTTATATAGAGCATGGAGTTTTTGCCCAAGAATTTGTATTTAAACTGTGGAGTTTGGGAGTATTATGGCAACATTGTACTAAATCTCAGAAATGGCAGAATTAAAAAATGCCCAAATCCAAAATTTATATATTTATTTTATTTTAAAGTCGATCTGTTCACTTTTATTAACTGCAGGGTTACTTTCTTTAAATAATGCCATTAAATGTGGCAAATACTTGTAACAAACACTGACTTTGAGCAAGTACCAATGTGCAGGTGAAAAGTTTGTGATTTCCTCAATAGAAATTTCTATTTTCCTTCAATAGAAACTTGAGAAATTCGTATTCTTTTCCCATTGTACACACTTAGATCAGCTTTAAACTCAAAAAAATACATTACTTGATACACTTCACAATTAGTTAACTATCAAAGCAAGAAGAAAGTTTTTAAAAATTGAGAACAACTAAAATTATTCACATAAAAAGAGTTTATCTAGTCGGGCATGGTGGTACATGCCTTTATCCCAGCATTCATGAAGCAGAGACATGGGGATCTTTATGAGATTAGTTCAGCCTGGTCTACATAAGCAAGTTTCAGGCCAGCTGGGGCGACATGGAAAACCTGTCTCTATAAACCAAGGGGCAAAAAGGCATTTAAAAGATTCTGTCTATATTTTGAGCCCTTGTTTTATAGCATTCATAGGAAATTTAAATAAAGCACGAAATAAGTTTAACCAAATGGACTCATAGGTGGCTTTGTTAATATCCAAATTATAATCACTAAGCATATTGTATATCTTTTACATATATGGGAGAACAACATTTATTAGGTAATATGAGTGTAAAACAATGCATTTTCATAAAGCGAACATGTTTTGTAGCCAGCAATAATATTAAAGAGGTTTTGTCTGCTCTGAAATCTGCCATCATATCCTGTTCCTTCATCACCCAAATGCCATGCATTGCTACCAGGACACATATCATAGAAAACAAAAATATCAATGGAATCCTGAATCATGTACCCTGGGATTCCTGATCTTTCGGGATTAACCTTTCTTTCCTGACTCTTGGCTAACCGCTACAAAATAATTAATCTTTCCGAACATTATAATATCCAGATTTATGTATATGACACTATTCAACAATTTGTCGATTTGGATCAATTATAGCCAAGAGCAGGGTTTTTGGGTGATTACTCAGATGGAATAGTTAGGTAACATCTATTTGTATTTTAACATAGCTGCACCAACTTTCCTTTGGATTGTATTAGCGCATTGTGCTATTTTAACATATTTGCTCTCTGTATTCTTATATTTAAAACATGAATATGAAATTCATGGCTGAGCTTTATAAAGTCTGTCTAAAAGTCTTAGTGTTTATATTTGAAATGCTAGTGCATGTGTGTTTATGTGATTTTATGTGATTTCTTTCATACTCAGGTTCATATCTGCAGCTTTATCCTTTGTTTGAATGATTTTCCCCCTTCATGACTTAATCAAATATTGAAAATGCTTGCTTCCATTTATTGCGAATTATGCATTCCTTTTTAGCTCTGAATTCATCTTAGAATTTCACAGCACTCATGCCTGTTGTGTGGAGTTGTTTTTTGACTGTGTAGCATTTACTCTTATTGCTCTGTATTATTTCATGACTATGCATTGTTCTGGCCATTAAAATGTCCTTTATTCTTTAAAGATCTTACTTTAGCAATATATCTCATATGGACATGTTGGCAGCAAAAGGTTTGATATTTACATATTTCCAAAAATATTTTATTTACATTTGAGGATCATTTTATCTAAGCAGCAAGTACAAAAACCTGCCTTTTTCCCCATAGTACTGTGCAGATTTTTATTTCACAGCATCCACAGGTTATGTTAAAATAGTAATCTCATTCTGAAAGCCCTGAAGGTGTCCAGTTTGCTTTTCCTAGTTGGGTTTGATATATTCTCCTCAGTTTTGATTTCTTTGTTATCTTGTTATCTTTCTCCAAAGATGAATCCTTCCATTTATTTATTTTTTGGTAGGTTTGTGACTAATCACTTACCTCCTATTCAAAGTGTCTCAAATCTGCACCGTGGATTTTAGCAGCATTTTATCTTTCTCTTCTTTGTATCTGTGGCAACCCTGCCTGTGTTTTCAACTCACGAAATGGTATACTCAGAGGGTTTCCTGTGAGTTAAATCCTAATCTACAATCCTTAACTGCTTCCATAGTGCAGAGCCTATCTTTTCTTTCCTTTCTTCTTATGGCATAACCTGTTCCTTGCATTTGTTACATCTGTCAATCCCCATGATCCCTGAAGCTCTGTAGATTTCTGGCCCTGGGTTGTTTCCCTAGAGTACAGCTACTGCCTGAATCATCTTTGAGCTTAGTCCAGAACTGGCCTTTTTGTTTTTTAATAGAAACAAAGTTTCAGAATCCAAACCCTTCTCTTTGACTGTATCAGTTTTTAGGGTTGGTTTT
The DNA here is from genome assembly GCF_000622305.1 of Nannospalax galili. Taxonomy (NCBI): domain Eukaryota; kingdom Metazoa; phylum Chordata; class Mammalia; order Rodentia; family Spalacidae; genus Nannospalax; species Nannospalax galili. The sequence goes on from NW_008332088.1 coordinate 675,691, forward strand.
CTTTTTCTTGGAACTTCTATTGCTCCCTGTGTATCCCATGATGTGTTCATGATTTGTGACTCTGTTATCCTTTGCTTTAAACAATAAAAGCTTTGTCCATCTCAATCTTCATTTCCCTTAAAAGTTGCTGTCACGTAGGGATTTGATTTAAAGCCAGACAGTTTTGGAGAAAGGTGGGCACTGGGTAATTAGTATAAGAGAGAGAAACTGAGATAAATGATGGAAGTAAGTAAATTAAGAAAAAAAAAGAGATAATACGTTTGTATGTGGTAAGTTTAGTCTCAACACAGCTAATGCATTTTTAAAACTGAGAATCACACTTTAAAAAATATATCTTGCATATTTTACTAAGTTTTAATTGGCTTTCTGAATGCATCTGTTCCTTCCTCACAGCACATTAGTTTAAGGCTAAGCCAGGCTTTCAAATCAATCATAGAATATAATGGAAGTTTGCTTTTCTAATCGTCAGCCTGCATATGTGCTGCTCATCAGTAGGGGTCTCCCCTTTGTGTGCTGGTTCATTTTTGGGGCATCACTGTCTTAGCTGATGGAGAAGAGTAATGTAAAAACCATTAACAATTTTCTCCAAACCTGGTAAGGACACAAACTGCTTCTATCAACACCCTTTTAGCTGGAACTGAGTTCACGCAGTCATGCCCCAGTATAAGATTTGAAATTGTAGTCTGTATATATGTTTCTGAATATGAAGAGTTATGATGTTCAGTGAACAGCAACCACTGCCAGCTTTGCTGATGAAGGGAAAAGACTCAGACAATCAAGAATTATTAATTATTAATTACATGGTACACCCCAGGGGTATTTTTCCGTTTAGGAATCATTGTTGATTCAGAGCCTACTGAGATTGAGGAGAAAGGCCATACATAGTAGTCATGTGACTTGCATCAGACTTATATCTGAGTAATAAAAGTCACATCGTTCTAATTATGAATGTAATGTGTGCTCATTTTAGAATGTGTGCAATACTTAAAATATTTTCAGAAGTCATTTATATTGTCACAGATAAGATATTGCTAATACTCTTCCCTAGTCTTCCTTTATATGTATCAAACATATGTTTGTATGTTCCAGCATTAACAGTGACATAGTGAAGATTACGAATCTAAACTATAAGACGATGTTTATATTCAGTCTGTTCCAATTGTGAGATTGATGCTTTCATTTGAGCTAATGTGACAAAATAAAAATCAGTACTAAAACACTTTTAACTCTGAAAATGAAATTATTTATGATTGGTTTTGGTCTCTTTAAAATGTGTGAGGTGCACTTGATGAAGGAGTTATTTCCTGAATCTGCTGCTATGAGTTTCCTCAAAGTAATTAACCTTATTTAAAAGGGTATTTATAGGAACAGGTGAGAAGGTTCAGAGGGGTTAAGCTTTGGCTGCTAATCCTGACGACCTGGCTTCAATACCTGGGACCCATGGAAAACCAATTCTCTGACCCCCATACAAACATTGTGACACAAGTATACCCTCACACACATGCAGAAAAAATAAAACAAGTACATAATTCTAGATGAGAAAAACATTTATATATTAAAAGGTATTAATATATTTAAATGTCTTTATGTATTAAAGTATTTTGAAAAGGAAAATGAAAACACTGCAGATATCAGCAATGTTTGTATTTAAAACAGTGTAAAACAGAAGCAATTCTTTATAAAACAGTGACTCAAACGACCCTTCAAAAATTAGACTTGCTATCAATTAAGTAGTGATATCTAGATTTTAAAATTTTTAATGTATGAAAGATGTGGAAATGTATCCATCAGTATAATTTTGATGTGACCTAAATATTAACAAAAATTGGTTTTAAAAAAGGCAGTTATTCCAAGAAAATATTGATGCTTTCCTAATGTTGTGAGATTCTATAGAACCCTTTAATAAAGTAAATCATATTTGATTATGATTTACCTTAAATAATTCTAATTGGTTTATTTTAAATTATTGAACTGGAGTTCCTGTTACCTGAACTAATTTATTTTACATAACTAGATAAGAGATATTTTTAAATATGATTTTACTGAATCTAATTTCTTTTTTATTTATTTATTTTTATTTTATGAGTGTTTCGCTTGCATGTATGTAAGGGCACCCATATCCTGCAAAGCCTGCAGAAGCCAGAAGAGAGCATTGGATCCCCTGGGGTCGAGGACAGGTATTAACCACCAGATGAATCAAATCTGGGAATCAAATCTGTATCCTCTGGAAGAGCAGCTGGTGTTCTTAATTGCTGAGTGTGTGCTCCAGCCGAGTGTACTTTCTGAAACTCCTGTTTATTTAACCTACTCATGTGAGATTTCCCATTTTAGTGGCCGTTTCTACAGTCTATATTCCATTTTCTTTTTCCAGCTCTGAAGATCATCCAGCTGATAGCAATGAAATCTAGCACACACTTGATGTCAAAACAGGGACCACTGTTTTCATTAAAAGAATTTATTAATACTATCGGGCATATGAAAGCATAAGACAGTACATATTTGATGACTATGGTAAATGAGGAAAGTATTATCATTTTTTTTTCAGCAGTCCAAATAATTTTGATGTACGTTCACAGATTTCTGGGGCCTAATGAAGTCTCACCTTTCATCTAGCATGTGCAAATATCAAGCACCATAGAGATTTTGTGTTCAGATCAAGTACTCATTCTCCCTGTGATTTTCCCTGTGATTCTCCCTGTGATTTTATTGGTTTGGGTCACTCTGTGTTCCCACGCTGATGGCCGTCATTTTTAACATGATTATTCTGTGACTTATCCTACTGTCTTTAGACTATGGAAGACAGCCCTGTCCTGCCTATTCTACCTGGAAGAAGAGGAGGCGTGGTGCTCTTCTGTTTATGTTCATCACATCGTCAGTCTGATAGCACCTATCGCAGCACAGTCTTGCTTAGTTTTAATAGAAAACGGGTTCTCACAATGGCAAGAAAATTCGAACATTACAGTAAGGCATGTGTTGGCAATTGATGACTTAGAGAATTTCATCCTGTTGGGAGATACAGCATCTTAACTTTGAGTTCGTTGTTGGAAACTTTTAATTTTTTTTCACAAACTGTGTTCTTTAGCATTGGTGCTTAATAACTAAATTATGATTTATGCTTTATTTTCTGAAATTATTTTGATTCCTAAGAATTGCAGAGCAGAAGTGTTCTGAAATGGCTAAAAATAGATAAATTGATATTATTTCTAACATTCATTCTGTTTGGCTGAAGGCACTGAAAATCTGCTGTCTTAGCAATTCTCAGGTATATATTATTCTCTCTTAACTGCAGTCCCCAGTTTTTCAGTGAATCTCGTGAATTCACTGCTCCTTTCTGACTTGTAGTTTGTATTGGTTGGCCAATAAATTTCAATCACTAATACCACTAAACCCCTGGTAGCTCCCAATATACTATACTTTGCTTCAAAAAGTTGCATCTATTTAGATTTCAAATATAAATCAGAGCATTTTTAGGCTGAGTTCCTTTGTTTATATATGTCATTCATTTGAGTCCACGCATCCCTTGATGAACACTTATGTTAAACCAGTTCCACATGGTGGCTACTGTAGATAATGCTGCAAGCAATTCAGACATTTAGCATAACAGTTTCCTTTGTAAGCATACCCAGAAGTGGGAGTGATGGATGATATGGTAGTTCAATGTTTAGTTTTCTGAGACAGCTTCAAAATGTTTTCTATAAAGTTGTGCCAATTTACATTCCAACCAAGCGTGACCAAGAAAGGATGGCTATGCGACTAAAAAGTGGATATTGTTGAAGAAATGACACAGAAAAATAAATGAAATTATATTTCATGTTCATAGACAGGAAGAATCAATAGTCACATATAGCAGCCTATAATTTCAGTTTAACATTTATCAACAATTTAGTGACATTTTCTTTTTTAAATATTTTGCTTATTTTATTTTATTATATTTTTTAATATTTGATTTTTTAATTTTTATTTTATGTGTATGCATGTATTGCCCACATGTAGGTAAGTACATCCATGCCGTGCAATGCCTGCAGAGGAGAGAAGAGGCTGTCAGATCCCCTGGACCTTGAGTTACGGACAGTTGTTAGCTGCCATGTGGGTGCTGGGATTTGAACCAGGGTCTTCTGCAAGAACCACCAGTGTTCTTAACTGCTGAGCCATCTCCCCAGCCCCTATTTTATTATTTTATTTTGTGTGAGTCCATTGCCTGCATACAGGTAAGTGCAACTATATTGTTCAATGCCCACGGAGGTCAGAGTAGGGCTCTAATGCCCTCGAACTGGACTTATGGACTGTTGTTAGTCTCCATGTGGGTGTTGGAAACTGAACCTAGGTCCTCTGCAAAAGCCATCAGTGCTCTTAACTGCTGAGTCAACTCTTCAGTCCTGACATTTTCATATAAATAGAAAACACATTTCTGTCATTTGATTTGAACTACAGTTGGCTTTAATAGTCCAACAATACTTAAGCTTAAGCAAAAAGACTAATTTTGGAACCATTATATTAGGAGATTAAAAAATGTATTTTGGCTGTACCAACGAGTTTACCAATTTATATACTGTGTTTTCTACAATGGTGTTGTACAATCCTCCAAGAGTCTTCTATTATTACAAAATTGAATTGATATTTCCATTATAGTCTTGGATACATTTTCAATAACATATGTTGGAAACTTCATTTAAATGAGGCTGGTAATTTCTGTCCTTTATAAAGTTTGGTCTACCTTTGTTTAAATATTTATATTTAAATATTTAACCCTTCAAAATATTTAACTCTTCAATTTGTTTTTATCAAGCTTTAAGCTGTGCTGTGTGTAATGATTTTCAACAATCCATTTGCTTCCCTTATTACAGAAATGCATTTTCAGTGGTAAAACTGTGCTTCTTATCATGTCCTCCTATTATATATGTATATATGAATATATATGCAAATATATATACACATTTATTAAAATCTAGATTTATCAAGTGACATTTGATGTTATCATACATTAAATATTTGGATCTAAATCTTCACCATTTTCTGCATCCAAATAATTTTCATAATACATCAATCTTGATCTCGGAAACAAAAACGTATAATCAGTCCTTTAATGCATTTTGGTCACAGAGTTTATTTACTCCAAGAAATTAGTTCATGTGTACAGACACAGACACACACCAACATACACACACACACACACACACACACACACGCACACACATACATCCAGCTAGGGTTAGAAATATGCACACAGTAGGGTTTCTTCACTGTGATTCTGCAATTATAGTGAATTGAGTCCTCCCTGGTGAGTCTGAAAGTTCGCACTGTAGAAGAGCATGGGGGTAGACCCCCAACTCAGCCTCAGGCCGGCATTCCATGTCTACTGCTCCTTTACATCTGCAAAGTCATTACAGACGGCCTTCAGACACATGAAAAACAGATAGATACACGGTAATTATTTTTAGTCACTGGAACCATACTTAATGTTGCTTGTATTTGAATACACCTGTGTGCTTGCAAGATTGTAAATAAACGTTGATACACATTGTTGCTATACATTAGTTCGCTTTGTTTTCAGTTACAGAGTGAGGTGTTTGCTGGTTTCTCTTCGTTTTCACATCAGCTCAACAGTTAAATTCCTTGTATGCTCATGCTGTTTTCTATCCTTTCTCTTTGTTAATTTTTCAGTGTTACTTAACTACACTTCCTTTTTCTTCAATATTTTATTTGTATAAGCTAATTTTGTCAAATAAATCATATTGTGTAAATTTATTTTCCTTTTTTTCTATTTCTGTGATAGATGTTTATTTTCTCCATAGAAGTAAAAATTAGATTTGTCTCTTCAGATTGTATTTATTTTACGGTAACAATAAAAGTATTCTCTGACCTCTGTTTTTATTGTATGGATGATGTCAAATAAACTCTATATGTACCTTTTATTATATATAAATAAATCCATTTGATGTTGTTTTCTGAAAAAACGTCAGCTTTGGATATTATTATTTGAATTTATTACTTATTATTTATTTATTGTTACCACTCATTCTAATTCAGAAACTCAACAGAGGAGCAGAACACAGCACCTGTAAATTTGAGACTACCTTATTGTTTGCCGTTGGAGGAACAGACGATAGGGACAGAGGTATTTACTAGAAATCTCGATATGCCTCTTGACTCCTAATTTCTAACCCATTTCCGGGTCTTTTCCTGGGTTATGTTACCAGTTTTAAACTTTGCTTGCAGTAGTTTCATTTTTACGTGAATTGTTTACCAAATGGCATTAGCATGAACTTTCCTAAACAAACCGATAGATCTTCTCTTTCAGGATTTTTACTTATTCTTCTATGGAGCAGCTGCTTGTTGCTGTTGCTCAGTCTGAGTCTACAAATGTAAATTTATTTATACCTATTTCTAGGATTTTGTCGTGTAGCTAATGTATCGCTTTTGATGGAGGACATAGCAGAATATAGGGATAGGATAATAAACTGACCGACCTAGAGCTACAAAATCGTTACAGAAATTTGTGCATCTTTATACTTTGTTTTCTATGATTGAATATTTTCTAAGTTGCTTTCATCACATTTGTGGATTTAGTTACTGCTTTTTGGTATTTATTTATTTATTTATTTATTTATTTATTTATTTATTTATTTATTTTGATAGAGGGTTTCCCTGTATCTCCAGCTGGCCTGAAACTCACTATGTAGACCAGGCTGGACTTGAACTCATAGAGATCCATCTGTCTCTGCCTCCTGAGTGCTGGGATTAAAGGCATGCACCACCGTGCCCTGGCCCTAGTTACTGAAGTTTACATGGAACCTCTATATATTGTTTTTCTTTACAGCTACATAAGCAATCAAAACTCACATTTCAGGCATATTTAATCCTAAATTATTTCCTTTAATTGGTTTAAGTCTTCATTCATTTACACTTCTGACTGTGGTTTTGCTATTACATGGAATATAAATTAACCGCCAAAGTATTTGATATCGTCTTCAGTGTACATATCAATTTAGGTGAGCCCTTTACTCCAAATAATATTTTCTTTTTGTTTCTTAAAAGTGATTATGCTAATACTCTTTTATAACGTGTCTTTGCAGAAACCATTTTTCATAAATGACAAGTAATTTCTTACATGCTTCAACTTTTCTTACAAGTGTAGGTCAGAATATTACCACACATATTTCTGTTTCATTTTCTAGCCTTCTAAATTATGTGTTCTGTAAAATTTAAATTATATATTATTCTTACTATTGCTTTCTTAATATAATGTTGTGCATTTTCTTTTTGAATTCTACTTAAAACAGGTGTTTAATTTTTCAGACTGAATGTCCCAGATCTCCAGAACAGGGCATTGGAAAGCTTCAGAAGTATAGTTAATTGAATTATTGGACCAACTCTACAAATTGCTGAACCCCAGTATCTACATCTGTTGAAAATTCACGTCAGATGGAAAATGCAAGTTTTGCATAGTTACAAAGGAAATCCCCAGTCTTTAATGCACATTTTATTCCCCATTGCAAGAATGTAAGGTAATTTGAAAACACTCTTTTGAAATTAATTGATTTGTTAATAAACACATGCTGCTATCTTCAAAACAAGAGTGATATAATAAGAATCACAATCTCACCAATATAAACCTTTAATCACACTTTAGGTATTTAAGCATATTGATTTTTATATCAGATGTGGTTTGCGTGCCAAAAATAGAGACCTTACAATTAAGCTGCTAAAATAATTATAAAATAATATGATACCAAATACATATGAATGACATAATAGAATTAGCACTGATCATCCATTATCTAGCATTGCATGTTACTATATAAGATAAATAAGAAACAAATAATTTGAAGCTTTTTATTATGCATATTGAAAATTGATGTTTTTATTTCATATGAAAATAAAATTATGTCCCAATTGAAAATATAAGTGAAATAAGGCTGATACTATGTGGAAAAACAAAAGTTTTTGTAATATTTCAATAGTGACATTAATACAGTGAAGCATTAGAGTTTCTTAAAGACAACATTGCCAATAGTACTATGTAATTCACAGCACTACACTAACGTTCCTTTCTCCACAAATGTAATGAAATGCATGATATGGCACAGTAAGGAAACTAAATATTTAAAACGTTGTACATAACTTGATAAATTATTTTATTAGCTCCCCTCTCCATGAGTCATCCATTTCTCTTTTTCTGGGTCTAGGAAAACATGTGTGTTTCAAGTACTATTGTGCTAAGCATGTTGCTATAACAATCTCATGTCTGCATAGGGTGATGCTCCAGCCCCAGGCTGGGAGCCTACACCAAGAACACTGAATTAGCTGTAGAAGAAGAGAAATGGAGGAGCCATAGAACATTTAAGGATGAATTCAAGAAGGCCTGAGACCATGGAAAACTTGCCTACACTCTATACTGTTTTACAAGGAGAGGTTTCTATGGTGACAGACTATAAAGCTTTTGTCAAAATCTCAGGCTGTAGAAAGCAGAGTCTGGTCCATCGAACTCATGTCATCTGTGGATAAGCCCTCTGAGATGGTTGATGAGAGACAAAGTGTGGGTGAAGCTCATTGACCAGGTGCAGGTGCCGTGCCAAATTCTCCTCCCTCATTAGAGACCTCGGTTCTCCCCCTGGGATTCTTGAGTCTAGGGTCCTGCCACAGATTGACAAAACCGACATAATACACTCTATTTGGGTTTTAGCAAGGTTTATGACATCCAGGAAAGGGTGATTACAAAGCCCATGGCCCATCTTCTACATATTGGCTAAGCTATGACATCTGTGCACTAACGTAGCCGCAGGGTCTTGAAGGCCTTCTCCCCCACAGTATGGCAAGGGAGGAAGGCAAGAAGCAGCATAAGGTGTGAAGGAACAGCGGTGAGAGAATGAGCAGGAGCTTTGAGCTTCCGGCCTGGCTCCTAGCCAGAGTCAGGAGTGAGAATATGGCCTCCCACCCCCCAAAAGCAGCTCCCAAATAAGTTATTTCCTTATGCTCCCAACCCCTTTGCAGGACACCCCTGCAGCCACTGCATTCATTACCAAACTTCCTTCAGGCCATTGCTAGAGCTGGATTCCTTTGCAGGGGTCCAGGCCAGGAACACAGGTCCTACTGTGGAGGTGAGCTTGGCTGTGGTGGGAGTACAGAGAGAAAAGGCCTTCCTGTCTGCCTCTCTTGGACCACTTGGAGGTTTCTGCTGCCTCCAACACAGCACCATGGGAGCCTGGCAGCACCAGGGAGAGCTGGGTAAGAAGTGGTGCTCACCTTTCCATTCCCTTAACAAGGGTCTACTCTGAAGTGGCAGCAGTGGCCCCAGCCAGAGACCAATGATCTGCAGTGTGACTTATCTTGTATAATATTCCAACAGATTGCTTTACCAGAAATCCAAGCCAAGATCATGGCTCTGCTTTCTGTTTATCACTTTTTGAGTCAACTGGCTCCATTTCAGTTCTCTGCTTAAATTCCTGGCATAAATGAATTAAAAAAAAAAAAAAAGACTTTATAAAGCAAAATGAATTCTTCATAGTATTGTAGAAGGTTAACCTGGTTTACTCATATATCAAGGCCCTTATTTGCAAAAAGCTAATCTTTTAAAGGAAAGACGGACACAAGACATCTGTTGTCTTTTTTAAAAAAGTTTTATTTATTGTTTTCATTTTATACGCACACATGTATTGCCTGCAAGTAGGTAAGTGCATGCGAGTCATACAATGCGCGCAGACGTTTGAAGAAGCTGTTGGATCCCCTGGGACAGACAGTTGTAAGCTGCCATGTGGGTACTGGGATTCAAACCTGGGTCTTCTGCAAGAACAACCAGTGTTCTTAACCGCTGAGCCGTGTCTCCAGCCCCAACATCTACTGTCTTAAAAGCAGGTAACAGATTCGATGGTGGGAAGGGGAAACTTCCTTTGACTCCTTCCTTTACGCTCCTTCATGTCTTCCATCTTCCCAGCAAAGAGCTGACTCTTGTATGACTAGAGGAAATTAAGCAGTAAAATTTTATTTTGAGCAAATTTCACATGCTGAAAAGAAATGAAGTTTACCTGTATAAACACATGCCTATACATTATATTTGTTTCTCTGAGAGAAAGAGCTTTTTCTGTTGTGAATAGACTTAAGAAGGTATACAGAGATCATAGTAATCATATAAACATGAAAAAACAAACCCGTTAATCTTATTTTCTAATACTGTATGTACTCATCTCCTAATTTTAGCTTCTTCTATGAATGAAAAAACATCCCTAAACACATGTGTGTCTAAAGAGATTTAGTAAAATTTGTGGAAGTATTTAAACTACATTTTATTTACTTACTAATTGAAAATACTATATAAAATATGGTTCAAAATTATTCTTGTTTATGAATCCATTTGCTTCTATAACAGGGTTGTAATTCCTGAAACCTTAGCTCTAATGATTTTTTAAAGGAATGTTGTCATTTTGTCTCAACATAGCTACTATTTTATTATTTTTCTATTTTTCTCGAAGCCCAAGATACCCTTGGACACTGTCAAATGGTTCTTAATTCTCATGGTTACTTAGATATTTTTTATTTTTGTTTCAGTCTGTTTTCAGTCAAGAAAGATATGTTAAAGAAAGATGGTTCTAACAAAGCAAAAGGAAATATTACTTATAAAACTTTCATTTTCCACCAGGTATTTCTGAGAGGTGCATTCATGTATAGCTGACATGTAAAATGAATTAGATGCACCTATTTTGATAAAAAGTTTAGATGGTTGGGCATTGTAGTGAATGCCTTTAATCCCAGAACTCAGGAGCAGAGGCAGTTGGATCTTTGTGAGACTGAGGCCAGCCTAGTCTACACAGTGAGTTCCAGGTAAGCTGTTTCAAAAAAACAAATAAATAAATAAATAATTAATAAATAAATAAATAAAAAATAAAAAAAAAGTTTAGATGAAAAGCAGCTGTTAGCAGACAAGTACAATAACAATAATAATGTTGTTTCAGTACCAACAGTGATTAAAACCGTAAAGGAGGTTCAGCATTTCAGAAAACTCAAGTTATTATATCAAAAGTTTCTCATGAACATGAACTTATTGGCTTACAAAGATTAAATAATTTAAATGATTAACAGAGGTTCTATAGCAAGTTTTCCAAACTGAAAATCTATAAAATTTTACATACATTAGTTATCCTCTTTAGATATATTTCTCTGATCAAAAATTCAAAGAGACTGTGAAATGACGTCATTGGCAATTTTATAAAAATCCACTTTTTGCCACAATTATAACTGAAATAACTTATAATACCTTCAGTGAGATCTTCAGTGAGATTCAACATGTGGTTAATTTAATAATGTAGGTCATGGGCCCTAGGGGAGAACGTGCTACTCATATTTGACTAAATGAGCAATGTATTAGAATGACTTCCAGGGATTTATTGCTTTATGCACAGATTAGTGAACCTGTCAACCCTCATAAGAGAAACAGCTTCATGTAGTAGAAGGCAACTGGTCAAGGTGAAGAGAGTAAGAGGCTGCAGAGTGCTAAGCTCTAGATGGGACACCTGTATCACACTTCTAGATGGGACACACACCTGTATCACACTTCTAGATGGGACACACACCTGTATCACACTTCTAGATGGGACACACACCTGTATCACACTTCTAGATGGGACACACACCTGTATCACACTTCTAGATGGGACACACACCTGTATCACACTTCTAGATGGGACACACACCTGTATCACACTTCTAGATGGGACACACACCTGTATCACACTTCTAGATGGGACACACACCTGTATCACACTTCTAGATGGGACACACACCTGTATCACACTTCTAGATGGGACACACACCTGTATCACACTTCTAGATGGGACACACACCTGTATCACACTTCTAGATGGGACACACACCTGTATCACACTTCTAGATGGGACACACACCTGTATCACACTTCTAGATGGGACACACACCTGTATCACACTTCTAGATGGGACACACACCTGTATCACACTTCTAGATGGGACACACACCTGTATCACACTTCTAGATGGGACACACACCTGTATCACACTTCTAGATGGGACACACACCTGTATCACACTTCTAGATGGGACACACACCTGTATCACACTTCTAGATGGGACACACACCTGTATCACACTTCTAGATGGGACACACACCTGTATCACACTTCTAGATGGGACACACACCTGTATCACACTTCTAGATGGGACACACACCTGTATCACACTTCTAGATGGGACACACACCTGTATCACACTTCTAGATGGGACACACACCTGTATCACACTTCTAGATGGGACACACACCTGTATCACACTTCTAGATGGGACACACACCTGTATCACACTTCTAGATGGGACACACACTGCCACAAAGGCTCAGATACTGATCTTTAAAATATACTCTCAGCAGAAAATTATATTTAAAATAACTGAAGAATTATGATTGTATATCTAAATTAGTAACAAAGATGAAACCAACACAATATTTTATGTACCTAAACTCATAAATATATATTTACAATTAAAAAATGTTTTATATTTACTGTTAGCATTAAAACAAAGTAATAGTAGATATGTTCTCTTCTCAATTGCTATTTTCAGTTTTGTAAATTGATTTTTCTGAGAAGAGCTTGCTAACTTATTGGTAATGTTCTTCTTCTGTGGAAAACTCTAGCAAGTTTGCCCCAGGAACTACATGGCTTTATTGAATAATATATCAGTGCCAGATATCTATCATAGGAAGCTTGATTTCTCTCAGAAATGTGTTCGTTTGTGTAGCTTTTAGATAAGTCCTTTAGAAAAATGGTCAGGATGTATTATATCTCTTTTTCATTGCTTTTTAAAGTTAATATGGTTACAGTAATAATTTCACTCATGGGGCCTGAGAGATGGCTTAGCAGTTAAGAACACTGGTTGTTCTTACAGAAGACCCGAGTTCAGATCCCAGCACCCATATGGCAGCTAATAACTGTCTGTAACTCCAGTTCCAGGGGATCTGACAGCCTCTTCTGTTCTCTGCAGGCATTGCACGATACGGGTGTGCTTGCCTACATGCACGTTATAAACACACACACATATAT
>NW_008332088.1:689087-720567 GCF_000622305.1 Nannospalax galili
TCAATCAGAAATGGCAAAAGTCGCTGAATATATGTTCCAAGTCCTTAAAAATACAGAAGATACATTGAAATCCAACATAACATTCAGCAAAATATAAAACAAGAAATCACTTTAACATTAACATTAAAAGGAGACCAGTATAACCAAAATGCAAGTTCTGAATGCAAATAAAACTCTTAGAGTCTAGAAAGCACATTTAGCTATGATCAGTCATTAACGGCATCCTCCCTACAAAGTGAGACACAGGTCTGTCTGGGAGCAGAGGAAAGATAGGCAAAATTTATGAACTCAACACAGCATGCAGAATTTACCTGAACTGAATTTACACACATGCATATAATGAAATAAGACCAATTTCCAAGTAGAAATAGTCATGTACCTGATGATAATACTCTAAACATATTAGCTGTGCACAAAATATTAAATGGCACTGAAATGTATGTGGTTGGCATATATTTGTCAAAGCTGTTCAAAAGATTTAAAACACACAGGGAAAATTACAATACTATAAATGCAATCATCTAGAAATATTAATGGACAGATACTATGTGTTATAAGCAGAGGAATGAAACAAATTTCAAGATTAAATCAATATTTTGGTTTTATGTTTGTTTTGGGGTTTTTAATTTTTGTTTGTAGACACAGGGTCTCCTGTAGCCCCAGCTGGAATGGAACTTGCTATTTACCAAGCTAGCTTAGATCTCACAGATATCTGCCTATGTCTGCCTCTCCATTTCTGGGATTACAATTATGTGCCACCATTACCAGTGCTAAAGTCAACATCTTAATTGGAAAGTACATTTTCTGTGGTGGAGAGATGGCTCCATGGTTAAGAGCAATGTTTGCTGTTGCAGAGATCTGTTTTCCAATCCCAGCACCTCACTAACAGCCAGCCATAACTCCAGTTCCAGGGGATCCACAGCCCTCTTCTGACCTCTGTGGGCATTGCACAGCAGGGGTACATTTACATGCATGCAGACATAATACTCAGACACACAAAATAAAAATGAATAAATCAAAAAAGAAAAGAAATTGCTGGGCATGGTGGCATACACCTTTAGTCCCAGCACTCTGTAGACAGAGGAAAGTGGATCTCTGTGAGTTCAAAGCCAGCCTGGAATATATAGTGAGTTCCATGCCAGCTGGAACTATAGGGAGACCTTGTCACAAAAAAACAAGAAAAAAAAAAACAAAAAAACAAGTACTCTCTTTGAAGTTCTCAATATCTCCATACAGTAATTTTTTTTGATGGTCATCATCTACTGGAAAGTTTTATTTTAAAGCATCTATGTTAAGATACATGAAAATGTTCCAAACAGGGTCTTGCTGCTTATCGTTTTTGCTTCTACACTTTTTTTGGTGGGGGGTTCTTTTTGAGACCCCTGTAACCCCAACTAGCCTGAAACTTGCTTTGTAAATGAGGCTGGCTTTGATCTCACAGAGATCTGCCTGTTTCTGCCCACAGAGTGCTAGGATTAAAGGTGTGCTCCACCACGCCCAGCTTATGCATCTCCTTTTTTAAAAAGTTATTTATTTAATAACCACCTACTTAGAAGAAGCATTTCATTACAACAGCATCGACATATTCTATAACAATTTCCAGAGTTAAGATGCATATCTTTCAAAATTGGCTGTAAAATTTTAGGTTTACAGTTAAATTAATACAGTTATACAATATTGTGCTCAGTATAAGCCCTATAAGATATAAAATTAAATGAGGATTTAACCTTTAAAAAAAGATCTCCATTTCATTATTAAAATGCACATTTTCATACAGAAAACTTTCATTTTTTAATACACTTAATACTAAGATGTTTGCACATGTATTTCTAATCTCTCCATATATGATTATTACTAGTCACAGTCAGTTACTTTCTGAGCTCCTTGGCATCCGAACATGGATATAAAGTCATCAGGTAGATTTCAATGGTAATGTTTTTCACATCTACTGATTATTAAGGAGCAAAATTTTATGCTTTGAAGAATTATTGTTTTTTAAATTTTTTTTAAAAATTTAATAACCACATGATTAGAAGAAGCGTTTCATTACAGTTTTAACACATTCAGTAACACACTCCAGAGCAAGGATATACCACTTTAAAAAGTGGCTGTAAATTTTTAGGTTCACAGTTGAATTAATACAGTTATACAATATTGAACTCAGTATAAACCCTATAAGATATAAAATTGAGTTTTTACCCTTTAGAGAAGATTTCCATTTAATTTTAAAATATGCTGTTTCCTACATGTTTAATGCTACTAACACTTAGATGTTTGCACATTTGTCTTTAATCTCTATGTATCTGATGATTATTAGTCACAGTCAGTTAAATTTGGATCATTAGTACCTGAGTATGGCTATAAAGTCATCAGGTAGATTTCACTGGTAATGTTTATCACCTCTACTAATTAACATGAAGTAAATTTTTTCTGCTTCCTCCTCAAATATGTCTTTTTTAAAAATTGGTGATTTTTCTGTGTGTATATCATACAGAACATCCCACACAATCTTACTCATTTATATACCCACTTCCCAAATCACACCCTCCCATAGCTTCCCCCCCACATACTGTTGCCCACATACTCTGTTATCCTGTTACTGTCCTCTGTCCTCTGTTGTCAACAAACCCAGCCATTCTCCAGTGCTTGTCCATTTGCTGAATCTAGTCAGAGATCTAGAGATCCTTGTTTTAGGAAGATCCGCTGTTCCTCATCTAGCAGCAATCAGTTGTCAATATTCCTTTAGATAAGATTGGGGTCTCCTGTTCATTTTCCCAGTTCTATGCTGGGTTACTGTGTGGGAGTTTCTTGTGCCACCTTGGCCAATAACTCAAAGGAAGGAATCTCGTGTCTGGCATTGTTTCTTGTTATGTAGCCTTTAGCTATACATATGGATTCCTAAAAATTATATTGACCCCATTATTCTTTGGTCATACTTTCATTTTGGATGTTTAAGACCCTACAGTTGGCCCAGATAAAAAAAATTATTTTTACTCTTAAGGTTGTTTGAGGATCTGTTCCTCAGGGGTCACATGAGCTTGGGACGAGTCCCTGGCTCCTTTCTTTTATCAGTTCTGCCTATGTGAAGATAAGTCAAAGGTCCTGCTCAACCATGGTTTGCTTTTCTTGGAAGCATGGAGAAAATGTTTCCTCTGTATTGACCCTCTCCTTTGTAGACTGGACACTGGTTCAGGTCCATCCGGTGGGGTCTCCATGGCCTCCTGGCTCAAAAGGACAAGTGACTCACCACAGTTGCATGACATTTTGAGAGATGCTCATAGTCCCCTGGAGTCTCCGTGTGTTCAAGACCAGCCTGGTCTACAAAGGCTGTCATAAAAATAAAATAAAAAACTCAAACTTCACAGAATAAGTTTTAAAATTTAGATTTAAAATGATCATAATTTACTAAAGAGAAAATGGTTTTAGCAAGAATTATTTTTTCAAATATGAAATTACTGATTATTGAAAATAAAAAATTCTTCATCTTGTTTCACAACATAGTGAATATTCTTGATCACATTCCTAAAACTTACTTCAATTGATTAAAAAATAGATTATTGACTCTGAGAAAAGACTCATGATAACATATCTAAAGTCTTTCCCACCTTAAAGTTAAAGCTAAAAGTTTCTGAAGGGCTAATCCTGCATATATTATTTTGTACTCCAAATGTGCCAGTGCACACAGCACTTCACAGAGGCAGGAGAGATGGTTCAGGGGTTAAGCGCACTGGATGAAATTACCTCGGACCTGGGTTCAATTCCCAGCACCCACATGGCAGCTAACAACTATCTGTAACTCCAGTTCCAGGAGAATCAGATGCCCTTTGTTGACCTCCACAGGCATTGTACAACACAGGTGCACTTACATACATGCAGGCAATACATTCATGCATACAGAATAACATTAAATAAAATATTAAAAGATATTGAATTAACATGAGGCAAAGACAAGTGCATTCATGATGATAAAGACAGACTTTTTGCATAAATTTGAATCTGAGTAGGAGTGAGGGGTCACTGAGAACTTGGAGGAGGAGAGGAAAGTTTGAAGATGATGGAAAGACAGTACTCATAGAGACATTTCAAAAATAAATATTAAACTGAAACAAAGTATACTGAAATAAATGTTAGAAATGTTGAACAATGTAATTAACTAATTTGCTTGGGAAATTACAATTGTAGTTGTGCATTTCTTTTTTTATAAGAAGTAACAGGATTGGAAGGATGGCTTACTAGTCCATGCACATGCTGCTATTTTAGAGGACAATACAAACTTGGTTCCCAAGCACCTATGTGAGGTGACTCATTGCCACCTGTACCTCTAGCTCCAGGGGATTTGAGGCTGATTTCTGGCCTCCTCAGGAAACTGTACTCATGTTTAGACACCTTCACAAAGTCACACCAGCAGATGAAAAATTAAACATTTTAAAAATAGATCTTTAGGTAGTGTTCTAGTTTGCCATTAATTGCTATGATTAAAAACACTGACCAAAAACAACTTGGGGAGGAAAGTGTTTTATTTGACTTATAAGCACATTCCATCATCAAGGGAAGCCAAGGCAGGAATTCAGGGCAGGAACCCAGAGCCCGGACCATGGAAGAACTGTTTATTGGTCTGTGCTCAATCTGCTTTATTATACAATACAGAAGCACAGGGGTGGCTCTGTCCACAATGGCCTGAGCCCTCCCATATAACTCAACCATCAAGAAAATGCTCCACAGACATGGCCACAGGCCAGTACAATGGAGGAAATTCCCCAATTGAGGCTCCCTCAAGCCAGGTGTGTCAAGTTGTCAACTAAAGCTATCCAGCACAGATAGGGATGGGGCTAGATGGGCAGGAAACCCCAGCCCTGCTGAAGATCTATTGAAAATTGATAGATGGTAGGAAAGGGAGAGTTAGTTTTTCCTACTGGTGTGATATCTGGTAGGTTCGCCAGAATCCAAAACGTAGGCCCACACCCAGCAGCACTTGGGAAGCACAGCAGATTTGAAAGCACTTAAGAAAAATAAAAAGTAATTCAAGTATGATGGTTCATGCCTCTAGTCCCAGCACTCTGGAGACAAAGGCAGGCGAATCTCTGTGAGTTCAAGGCCAGCCTGGTCTACAAAGTCTGTTCCAGGCCAACTTGGGCTACAGGGAGAGCTCTCTGGAGGCAGAAGAAGGCAGTTCTCTGTGAGTTCAAGTTCAGCCTTGTCTAAGCAGTGAGCACCAGGGCAGTTGGGGCTACAGGGGTGAATCCTTTCTCAAAAAAGAAAAAAACAAATAATAATGGCAGTCATGAAGTATAAGGTAGGGATGGAGAGGGGGAGGGGTCTAACTATGATCAAAATGCAGTATATGAAATTCTCGAATAATATGTTACAATAAATAAAAACTAAAGTGTCAACAAAATCGTGACAAAAATACTAATTTAAGATATTTAAAATTTGACTGAAATTTGATTAGGTGATTTCTTTTCCAGCACCTGAAACCACTGGATGCTCATTGATAAAGCAAAAACATAAATAAATAAAACACATTTCAGAGAAGGAGGATGTCTAGTCATGTTAGAGACAAGAAGACAGAAGAGCTAGCTGAGGCGGGGACTTTTATAAATCAACTTATTTATGCTATTATTCTCATATTTGATCAAATATCAATGAAAATGTTGTATGAAAGTTAATGTTAAAATGTGTTTAAGTGTTTAATACACGTTGAGTGAAGCATGCTACCTTACAATACTATTCTGCTCTGTATTTCAGTTGATGACCTGAGGGTTTTAGGAGAAAAATAAGGTAGAGGAATCGTCCCACAGAGGCTATTTTCCAACACACCCTTGGATGCCTGAAACCCTAGGTAATGATATACCCTATAAAATAGTATATTTCTGCATTGACTACATATGTCAAAATGTATGGTATTGATTAGAGACAATAAGTGATTAATAATAAATAAAAGAAATTATAGCATTAGGGTGCATTTGAATTATCTGAATGGGCTCTTCTCTTCTTCAAAAAATATTTTACTGTAAAAACCCTTCTTGTGATAAAGAGATAATGCATTGTATATTTGAGAGTGTGAGGTACTGAGAGTATCCCATAAAGAAAGGAGGACCACTCTCCAGCATCCAGGTTCCTCTCCCTCTACAGCTTCAACTTCTCTTAGGGTCTAGCCTATAACTGTAAAATTGCTATAGTTGTTATAGTTGTTACTCTTTGTCAACTTGACACAAATCGAGACATACCTTGGAAGTTTAACCGAGGAATTGTCTCCATCAGATATGCCAGTTGACATGTCTGGGATCATTTTCTCATTTGCTAATTGGGGTAGGAGTCCACTGTGGGTGGTGTCATCTCTAGGAGGATGGTCCCGAGCTTTCTGAGAAAGGTAGGTGACAAGCCAGAGGGAGCAATCCAGTAAGCAGTACTCCTCCATTGGGTTCGACCTTAAGCTCCTGTGTTGAGTTCCTTCCTTGTCTTTTCTTAATGGCGAACTACAAGCTGTAGGATGAACTAAATTCTTTCCTCTCCTAGTCAGCTTTTCTCAGTGTCTTGCCACAGCAACGGAGAAACAAACTAAAACACACACAAAGTGCACTACATAAAATAGTAATTTCATAATTAACATTCATAGGTTTCCTTTTTAGGCAATGTACATTACATGCATGACAGGGAAACATTTTTAGAGAGAACAGATAATTTTAAATTCAGCCGTGAACGATGTACATTACATAAAGAACTGTAACTTTGTATAGGAGGGGTTGATTAACTCTATTAACTATTAGTACAATTTAGGATGGAGTTCACAGTTTCTTTGTTTAGTACTGTACACACACACACATACACACACACACATGCACATATATCTATATCTATCTCTCTACATATAAATATATAAAGGATATGCATAGTGTATATATATATATAGAGAGAGAGAGAGAGAGAGATTTTCAATTTCAAGAGCAATTTAATTAGACTTTAAAAGACAAACATCAGTGCAGACAAGCTATAAATCACACATCAGTGCAGACAAGCTATAAATCTTGGCACTTTTCTTGTGGAGGAAATTCAAGAATAACAGAAGAGGGGCTGGAGAGCTGGCTCAGCACTGGTTAAGAGCACTGGTTGCTCTTGCAGAGGACCCGAGTTTAATTGTCAGCATCCACATGATGGCTAATAACCATCCTGAACTCCTGTTCTAGGTGATCCAGAGCCTTCTTCTGATCTCCATGGGCATTGCATGATGCAGTACACTTACACACACATGCAGACAATGAAGTCGTAAACATAAAAAATAAACAATAAATAAAATATTTTTTAAAAAATTTAAAAAGAGTAAAGGAAAAAGCCATGACTTTTGACTTAGGTGTGAAAGTCAACAAGGCACCACATGGAAGAGAAGCATCCTTTTGGCAGGAAACTTACACCTTCAGAGAAAGTGTAAGGAAGCCAAAGTGTCAAGAAAAGCATGCTTAAGAAAGACATAAAAGGAAGAAAAGAAAACGTTGTGCTTTTCCGAGTAGCTCAGAAATGTGGGCAGTCTTAACACAACATGGCTATGGCTACCAGAGTTGGATAGGCTTCCTAGGAAGGAAAAACATATCTCATTTAAGAAATAATTACTTCACCTATATTTTTAAAGATTTATTTATATTTGTGTGTGTGAGTGTGTGTGTATGTGTGTGTTGCATGTAGGTGCCAATGAAGGACAGAAGAGGGTGTCAGATATCTTAGAGCTAGAATTATTTATGGTTGTGAGTCACCTAGGCCAGGTGCTAGAAACCAAACTCAGATCATCTGAAGGAGCAGTAAGTGGTCTTAACTGCTGTGCCACCATCCAGCCCCTGTTCCTCCCATCTCTTCGTCATGGATCAGCCTTCCTGAAGGCTACTCTTTTGGACAGGTGATTCAGTAAGTGGTAGAACTGGATAAAAAGGAAGGAGACAGCATTATGTCTACCCAGAGGTAGATTTCATTTTCTGGCTATGAGGAAATATATTTTGTTAAACGTCTCAGTAGAATCCTGGCCTTTAATGCTACTGTGATGTTGCCACCTCTGAAGAGGTAATCTTAGCCTAATTTAGGAAATAGGCTAAAATTGGTAAATAGACAACTTATTTTTTGTGTTGAAAATGAGAGATATAATGATGAACCTACTCACCAGAAGCAGAGTCTAGATTCTAACTTCAGTCCCAATCTGTAGCCTCCAGACAACGGTACTGAATTCGGAGGAGAGAAGAAACAAAGCTTCTTTTTGGAAGTCTGGCCAGAGAACCAAGGATATTCCTAGCACTCTACCCCTAAACTGCATTCAATTTCTATCTCCTCTTTTCATCCTTTCCTCCTTCAAAGAGATAACCCTAACTGCTGGTAGAGAATTCTGGCAAAAATCTGTCAGATCTCTTTGAGCTGTGTAGGGGTGTTAGGTGTGTTCCTTGAAATACCCCTTCACTGGGCCTTGTCTAAAGGTCCTTGACTGTGCATCAATGTTTCCATTTACATAATAGTCAGGTATAGGAAGGAAAGGAAATCATTACCTGGTACCTAGGAAGAGACAGGAGGAAGAAAGTTAAGAGAGAATTCAAGGAGAAGTGAACTTGGGGACATTTGAGCAGAGGAAAGTGTTCCATCTTGTCAGGAATAGGGATGAGTTAATATAAAAAGAGCATTAAATCACTAGGCAGAGAACTAGGAGAAGCTACAACAGAGTTCATTTTAAAATGTCCAAGGCAGTCCAGTAGAATCTCTTGACAGGCTCACAAGAGCATCCATTCACTGGGCTTCTCCGTTAATTATTTCCTCTTGTTTCTAAGACTGAACCAGAATCAACTTTTAGGTACTGTGTCAGTTGCTGGAGTGGCCGGAATGAGCCTTAGGTTCCTTCCAAGTGACTTCGAGGGAGCAGGTGAAGAGATTGGACCATCATTTGATTTTTATGTTAGTAGAAAGTGGGCACACCTCTCTAGGATCCAAGTCCCCACACAGGCACTGTAGCATTGAAACTTACTTGATCTGAAGTCCTCTATCTGGGCACCTATTTTCATATCAAGATGAAAATCATTAGTGAAAGATAATTATCTAAATAATATTTTCTTGTGATTTCAGCATAATGCCTAGGTAGTGTGAAGCCATTCCATCCTTTAAAAAACATATCAAGCATTTTAATCTTTGATTACACTTTCTTGTCGGGTGTTTAAAACCATATACAGGTGCTCAAAATTCCTAGTTTTTTTTCTTTAGTTTGTTTTGTTTTGTTTTTAATGTCAAGGCTAGTTGAGGTGACTTAGGTCTTAGAGAAGCCCATTTCCTCCAGCCCCACTTTTACCAGTTGTATCATCTGTTAATGAGTCCAGACCTTGCTGACAGTGGCTTTCCACAGAAGCAGTGAAGGTAGTTTCCTCTGTGTTAACTCTTTTTTTTTTTTTTTCCAGAATATACACTGATTAGAGTCTGCTCTTTGGGATATCCATGGCCTCATCAATCAATAGAACAGTTGGATCACTGGAGCTACAGGGACCCTTAGAGACACCCATAGTCCAGGTTGACATTGGAGGGTAACAACCAAAATGCAGTCTCTTTTGGTCCATCTAACCATGTAAGTTAGTCTCTTTTGGCCAACAAGTATGGTTACTGAACAGCAAGTCTTGCATTATTTTTACTTTTCTGGGTAAGACCCAAACACCTTAAAATAAATCCTGCTTACAATTACTTTTTGCGTCATTTCATTTTTTTAAGATACTACTTGTGAATGTTAGACAAAGCACATCTGTAACTTAAGAGAACTATATTGATTTAAATAAAGATTTGATTAAACTTTGAACTTAGAAATTTAAATAATCCTTAACCCTTAATCATTAGAGATGGTAGTCTCTATGTCACAACTCTTACTTCTCTGATGTAACATACTCAGAATTTTCGCCACTTGTTGATATTTATCAGCTTTGTCCTCACTGTTCGTTCCCATTCTGGTGAAAGCTAGCCTTCTTAGTTTAGTTACCTTAACATATAGAAATGTTTTCTTACTAAAAATATGTTAGTTTTCACACCCTGCTACCGTTTCTCTCCTGTGTATACTGGGCACCTTTTCCTTTATTTCCTTTATTAAGATTATGAGATATGTTAATATTAACAAATACATTTACTACCACGTAAACAACAGTTGAATCCAAACTACACACATAGTATAATATAAGAAATAACTATTACCTGCATTTATAGTATGAGGATTTTTCAATTCCCAGGCAAGTCTTATAGAAAACAAAGGACAAGCAGTGATTGTTATAATTGTGTTGCTGAAAATATATATGCACAAGGAAAATTCTTACATTTTGAATTTTATCATACAACAAACCACTGATTTAATTCTGCTAAGTAACAGAAAATGGTAGAAGTATCGAGACTGTGCAGAGAGGACAGGAAAACTCATCGTAGGAGTATGAATAGAAGCCAAATGAATCATGTGTTAGTTCTGTCTGAAGCTTAATGACAAGGTCTTCTGGAGGGACACAGTTTCTAAGAATGGGCAATGAGAAATCAGGTTCAGGTGCATTGAAATATTACAAGCTGCACGTATCCTAGGATAGCCCAAAACAAAGTTTTATGTATGTGTGTGTGTGTGTGTGTGTTTGTGTGTGTCCATAATTTCATTATAGTTCTCCAGTGTGAGCTTTAGAGGGGACGCATTGTGTCTCAATTTCGAAAGGGTATGCTAGTCCATAAACATTAAGCAATGCAGGAAGATCAAATACATCAGCATTACAAGGTTGATTATATCAAATAATAAAACAAGAAGCTCAATAGATAGGCACTTTTTCTTTATTTTTAAATGTTTCTTGGAGGCAGAAAAATGTTATGCTGGAGGAGATAATTATCTCTCTAGTAATTACTGTAAAGTAACTTCTTCAGTAATATTTATGAAAGAAAACACCAGATTTTGAAGAATTAGAGATTCTTCAGTTCAAAGCAAATGCCATATAATTACTTATGAGTGAACTCTGAATATCTTTTTGACAAAACTTCTACAGTATATTTAGGGCCAAAGGATTATTTTCTGGAAAAACAACATGTACCAATCAAATGTATTATGAGTGTTTTATATATGATTATATGGATGATACAAGACGTGATTTCTGTTTAGTCCATAAGTTGTTAGCAATGTAAGTAGACACGTATTAAATGATAGAAGTGAGAACTGGAGTGTGTCTATACATTATTGTATCATATCACCCAGAGATAACGTTTTTGAGGTCTATATCACCTCCACCTTGTCACATTGCAAAGGATAATCACAAGATGCTAAGGCGGCTCAGGGATCAAAGCTTCACCACACAAATATGAAGCGCAGCATTCCAGTTCACAGAACCCGTGTAAATGCTAGGTGGGTGTGGTGGTCTTCCCTTAGTTCCAGCCACGTAACACAGAGACAGCTGCCTCCGGAGCAAGCTGGCTGTCAAGATTAGCCAGCCATTCCTCTACTCATAGAAAGCACTGGTGCCTAATCTGTTGAAACAGAGCTTTACATTGTGTGACCACTTCATTATAATTATTACAAACCTATAAGAAAAAATTTAAGCAGACTGTTCAAAAGTCTACTGATGCTCTGTTTACAGCTATTCTAAATTATGGCTATTTGATATGAGAGGTTTTGCAAACATTTTATGTGAAATAACTGAATTATTGAATTATTTTTTTTCTTTTTATTGCTATGCACACTAAGTAAGCCTCTCATAGTTATATGATGCTCCTACATTATTAGTGACTTCCATATTAATTGCTAGAGGACTTAATCTTCTTTTCATTTCAACACAGTTACCGGATTGTGGTTTCTGTTTCAACTGCAGAATCTTACAGTGTTATGTCCTCCAGATCAACATTGTTAAAGTTGCTTCAGTCTTTTCCCTTTATTGTTTGTATTCCATTAACAAAGCTATAGTTAAACACTTGTAAATGAATAATTATCTCCATTCTAATCTTATTGAAATTTAAAGCTAAAGTGTTTTAGTGATTAAACCTTAATGCTATTATTTTAGAACAGAAATAACCCAAAGTGATCATTACATTCCCTGTCTTTCATTCCTGATTTACAATGTTTAAAGCATTTTTTAGTTTTTAATGTTATAATATACAAAGTGATCATATTACACTCACTTATGAGAGGAGAGTGATAAACAGTATAAAAATCATATTCCTAATTTGAAGATAAAATTTTTCTAGAATCCAAACTAACAAAAATCAGTATTTAAAAATCTCGACATTGTTTTTAATTCATACTAGGAAACAAGCTTTTCACAAATAAAATATAGTATACTTTAAAACCTTTCTATGTCAGTATAAACTTTTATGTAATAGGCTTCAGCAAAAGAAATTTTATTTGTTACAAATTGCATCATTAAACTTTATCAGTGAACTAACTTTATAATCATTTTAAGTAAAAGACAGATAAGAGGAGCATCTCATTAACTTTTAGGGCTATTGCTTTTGGGAAATTAGACACCAATTTCTGAAAGCATCACAGTGAATCCCTACAGAATTGAGCACTATTTGAGGGGAAAATTTCACAAGCCTTGATCTTCTGCTTGCCTTGGTTCTAAATTCATAGTCACAGAGGCAAACCACTGGCTTGACTGCCTACCAGTCTCATATCTTTTTGTTTTTATTTAAAATTTATTTAATTTAAAATTATACTTACAGATTCATGTGATATTGGCATATATTTATGCATTCATTTTTAACTTATGCTTATTCATTCTTAAAATACAGAATATAACATCTTGACACTTGAATAGCCAAGTATGTTGAAGCTGCTTATGCATTCCATTGAAAGAATGATTTTTCCAAATTCAGGTGACAGTTCTATCTCTTCCTGTTAAACTCACAAGCCTGAAAGGTTGTTCACACTATGTAAAGGGTATATAGTTTAATTATAAAGAGATTAGTTCAGGTACCAGTGTAGGAAAACTGAATCTGTATTCTGGTCTGCAAAACTGACTTCTGGATTTTAATGTGACTAGAACTCAACTTTTCTTTGAATTATAGTCTATGTTAGCTAAGAATTATCTGTATACATAATCTAATTTGAGCTTTTGAGTAAATGTTTTCTTCCTAATTGGTAATCTTACTTTGGCAGAGTCTGGGGGGTGAGGGTGTAAAAATACCCCTAGGTCTCATCTATTCCATTTCCTCTTCCAAACATTAGCTTTATGCATTGCCTCAAAGTGTTAGACAAAATTGCATTTAGATACTCTCCATGTAGCTGAGAATGGATGTATATCTTAAGTCTTGGCCACTGTGCTATTAGCAGTAAAGGTATCGGAGAAGACATTAGGAATGCTTCAAAGAGAATTCCTGTCCTGTCTTCACATTTTATTTGGAATTATTTGGAAGTCCTGTCCTCTTTTGTCATTTTATTTGGAATGATCATGCAGTAGCTATAGACTTAAAACCAAATGTGTTACTTTGTTAAATACAGTGGAAAATTGAAAGCATTTATGTAGTCTCATTTATTCTGAACTCTTTCTATTCATTTGAGGTGGTTATATAAATTTGTATCATTTAATATTTTATTTTTGAGACAATGTATAGCAATACAAAATGAATATTAACTTACATTGACCCTTCACTCCACTCCCAAATCCCTATATACTTATTTCCTAGTTATGTTACAAGAAAAATGTGTGTTTTTTATTAATGAATGATTAATAGAGACAGCATGTGATTTATTCAATAATGTTCTGTATATTTGGTTATCATGAGAATGTCTATGCAATGTCCACATTCAAGATGTAATCTTAATGATGTTTGAGCTGGGTTAATTTGTGAAGATTTAATTTCATGAGTATTAGTTTCTTCATCTGTAAAATAAGATAGTAAGTATAAATCACTCCTCCCTGTAACAAAGAAAAGCCCCAGTCCACATTACACATTTCTATTACAAGCTTAGAAAATGTAATGATACTATTTCAAATGTATCTGTTTCCTTTATAAAAAACTATTTGAAAAACCAATTAAGTTTTCACAATTCTTAATCAGACTGAGTCCAAGAAATTAGAAAATGAAGTTTCTTCAACTATTCTACTCTAAGGTAAATGTGTTTCTAATAGATTACCAAAAGACTTAACAATGTCCCTAAATATGTACTGGAGGACTGACACCTCATAAGGAACACAGGAAAATGAGACAAATGAGGGAAGATGAGAACTGTAGTAAGCAGAAATCTTAGGTGGCTTCCCTGTTTGTTGTCCAGGGATGCCTTAATGAAGCACTGCAACCTGACCATGGAAACTGCCAGAGTTGGTTTTCTCACAGTTCTGGGGGCCAAATATTGGCTCTCCTAGGTCCTTCTCAACTGTAAGAGGAGATTCTGCTCATGAATGCTCATATGTGTTACATTCTCTGTTGCCTTTACTCTGTGACACCACATTATTGCTATGCCTGAAAATAAACACGCAAACAAAATGGCCTGACATTTAGCATCCATTTTAGGCCAAGGGTGGACCTGAACTGCTGAAAACCTGTTCAGAATTCTCTTGGATTGTGCTGTTGAACAAGGAGCTCTGCTCTTTCTTTTGTTGGAACTGTAATGCGAAAGTAAAAGTGAACCCTTATCAGGGGACTAAGTCCTTTATGACTAACCTGGAATTGCACAGACACAACAATAAACAGACGTTATCAATTTCTGTCATTGCTTTTAACAAGTTCTGTTTGCAGCACACTGATTTGTAAAACATATATGTACATGTTTATATATAAGGCTGGGTCAAGGGCAAGGAAGGGTCATTGGGGATTAAGACTATGTTCCCATGTCACAAGAGGAGCACAGGGATCAGTGAGCTTATCTATATTATAAACAAGCTAAGATAAGATTAAGTTTTTGGTTTGAAGGTTAGGTAAAAGTCATTTTTCCAGAGGATGTCCATATTGTAAAAGTCATTCCCACAGGTATCAAGTCAGCTCACTTTAAATCACAAAAGGAAGACACTTCTGCAGAACAGCACCTAATTAAGTGCACCCTTTCAGAGAGTCCAAAGGCCAGACACAGAAGAAGGTCATTAATGATGCCTTAGTTTGCATAAAAAAGGCAATTGTGGTATTATGAGAGAGAACCACACAGTAAGGAATGTTGGAAAGCTCCTGGGAGATGAGGTCTCAGTGTCATGTTTGCTAACAACAACAAAGTTTGAACAAAAACATGCAGCCTCACCTAATCTAGCCCCAGATGGTACCTTGAGTTTAAGATGGTTACATCTGCAGAATATCCAATTAACCTTCATCTAAGTTGGTGATGCATGGAAACTAAATAATTAGTATTGCTAAGTCTACCACGTGTATGGTTATTGTGAATATAGTATGCTAAAATGAATACCATAAACAACAAATATGTGAAAGGTACATGTCTATGAGAGTCCAGACCTCACTGAAAGTAGATTTTCTATCAGACATATTTACTTTACCTAGCCCATTCTGATGCCTACAGATACATGTTAGAGCACAGAAGCTTAAGAAAGTACACATGGAATTTAATGTATGCCAAAAAATGCTTAGGTCTTTGGTTGAAAAAATGGAGATTTTTTTTCTAAGAAAATGCATTTTAAAATTACATTATATAAATAAATATATGTTAGATACAGATTGAGAAAACATTTTAGATAATAAGTAACATTATGAAAGTAATATTTATCTGTAAAATGGGATAAAAAGTTGGAATGTGAGAATGGAAAGCAAAAACTATTGAGGTTTTGGGTACAGATGCAATATTATTTTAACTAGTTAAAACTAGCTAGGCAATCTCTTAGTAGGCTCTAGTTTTGTCAAGTCATTTCTCAAAAAAAAATGAATGGAGTTGAAGTTATCACATTACAAAGAAAAATCTATACAGTGTCATTAAAAAGAAATTGCAAGTCTGGAGTTATAACTCACTGGCAGAGTCCTTACCCAATATGGACAAGACTCTGGGTTCAATCCCAGTAGTACTTAAACACCAAAGAAGGAATTAAGGCTGGGAAGATGGCTGAGTAGCTTAAGGACCAGCAGTAGAACCATGAGGACCTGAGTTTAGATACCCAGAACCAACCTGAGGCAGAACACAATAGTGTACATCCACTATCCCAGTGCTCCTACAGGAATGTGGAAGGTGAGACAGGAGAATTCTTAGAAGCTCATGGGCCAAGGAGCCCAGTGTACTCAGTGGCAAATAACGAGAGACCTTATCTCAAGATGGAAAGCAAGGACTGACTCTTTGGATTGTCCATTGACCTTCAAATACATGGTGGGATATAAGCTGGCACATACATACCTACACTCACTCACACACAGGAATGCCCTGACAAGCATGCCCCCAACACATAACACACACACACACACACACACACACACACACACACACACACGATAAAAAAGAAGGAATTAGAGTTGTATTGCTTTAGGTCAGTCATTAGGTAATAGGAAGCATGTATTTAATTTATTATTAGGAGGCTGGAGAATCCATGGAATTGAAAGAACATAGTGTGTTTGGGATAATATCCCATTTGATGTTTCAACATTTCAAGCTCTTAAAACATGTGGATATGATGTCATTATTATTTTAACTGCTTTTTCCTCAAACTATGGCACATGAGACATATATTTTGAAAAGCTTCACAACATAAAGTGAAAATTGAAAATGAGGTCTTCTCACTTCTCAATGGATGCCCCTGCCAACATTCTTCCCAGTTTTATTTCTAGCACAGTGGTTGGGGTTCTGGTTGCCAGCTTGTCATTTCACACCACAGCTTTGTATTCCTAAGACTCCTGTATGCTCCAAATTTGCAATGGCAAGATCACAGTTATCTAAGAATATGTCTTCCCCCACCAACTTGAGTCATGCATCACTTCCTTCTTACTACCAAACCTAAATGGGAGAAGACAGGGCCAATCATGTATGAAGAGGCTTAGAACTTGGATGTGATTGTTAATGCTTGAAGTGGAACAAAATCAAAATGCTCTGAAACATAATAAATAGCACTCCAACTTCGAGAAATTTTCCTCACTTAAAACTATGGCTTTCACTATAGCCAAATATTAATCATTTAAAAAACTTAGCACATTAATCTAAGTCATCTTAACTTTTAATTTTAGAAAATCATTTGTTCTAGTCATTTGAGGTGGGGGGGTGAGCAGGTTACAGAATGTTACATTATTCCTTATATTTTATTTAAGTTATACTATAGTCCCTCTGACTTAGTAGCTATAAGTGAGTTGCTTTACATTTTTTTCAGTAAGTTAGTTCTTTGACAGTGTCATACATGCATGTAACGCATTTGGATTATTCTCTTTCCCTGTCCCTTCTTATCTTCCTCCTGTTCCTATCATGTCCTCTGCTTCTTTCTTTCTAGTCCCTTTCCCAGAACCATGACATTGAGGGTTTTTGTTGTTGTTGTAGTTGTTTTGTTTTGTCTTTTGACTCATGCAGTTTAACAGGACCATTTTTGTAGCAATTGGATTTGGGCAATCCATTAGAGCCTTGTGAGGTCACAAGTAAGTACAAAGCTGAAAGCAATGACCTCCTGTCTCCCTGAATCTATCATTAGCAAATAGTTCAGCAGTGAGAAACATCGCCCTGAGTCCCTCCTCCCTCTAAATCCTGATAGTTGCCAAGGCCATTCTTGTTCAGACCCAGTGTAAGTCTCTGTAGTTGCTGTGATTTTTGTGAGAGCAATACTTACGTCTTACCCGAGAGTTGGTGTTTCACAGCCCTCTCTGCCTTCGCCCTCTCCCTTCTTTCTGTCCCCTCTTCTGCTGTGCTCTTTAGCCTTGGAGGGGATGGGGTGGCTGTCTTATCTATGGCTGGGCACTCAAACATCACTTATTCTCAGCACATTTGCCCCCAAGTAACTGCATTGGCTGCTATTCACTAGAAAGTCCGGCTTCTCTGATTACGGGTTGGAGCAGCATTTGTGCTTGGGCCCAAAGCTCCAGGGCTTATGACCTCCTCTGTTGTACCTTTGGACTGTGCTTACAATAGTGGGTATGGCTTCTGTTCTGTGGAGTTGGCCTCAAATCCAGAAAGATACTGGTTGTTTTCCCCCGTAACTCTCATGCCACTAAAACACGCAGGAGCACATCTTGCCTGGTGCATTCGTACTATTGTTCAAGGATTTAAACCTGGGAATTCACTTATGCTTATCTCCTCCCTGCAGGTAGCATAACACCTTCTTCTGGGACTGTAAATGTTGCCGTGTGGGGAAGAAGCTCCTGGGTCGTTCCAGCTTGGTTTCTCTATACCATATAACCATGGCCTATGGCATCTTCTTCAGCAGGGTTTTATCATCCAGTTCTGGTGTACAACCAAGAGGAATGGAAAGACCTTGTATTGTTTCGGGGTACCTGAGACCACCCTGATCAACAATTTATCATGAGGTATTCCCAAAACATGGTGAAAATCTAATATAGACACTGAATATTTAAAATTTCTACATGAATGCTTTATGGAATTTCAGCATTGCATCCTCTTAGCAAGAGACCGTCATTTGAATGACCTCAACATTGTTTTCAAAGAATCAGCAATTGGGGGCTGGAGAGATGGCACAGTGGTTAAGAACACTGGTAGTTCTTGCAGAAGACCCGGGTTTTAATCATAGCACCTACAATGGCAGCTAACAATTGTAACAATTGTTTGTAACTCTAGTCCCAGGGTATCCAACAGCCTCTTGCATGACACAAGTGCACTTATCTACATGCAGGCAATACAAATATACAAATAAAATAAAAATAATAAATAAAATTGTTAAAAAGAGCCAACAATTAATGAGAGTTTTTAACTCTTCATTGCCATATGAATTACAGATAATGATGGGTTTTATTATGACATTTTCCTTTATTTATATTTGTAAAGTTTGTAACATATCCACCCCTTGATTACCCATCCCTGTCCCCTTATGGGTCCTGCTGATCCATTTCCTTGTCCCACCTTCTCTCTCTTCTATTTTAGTGTCTTTATTTATTTGATGATAATTTTGGGGGCTCCTATTGAAAAATTATCAATGGAAAATGGACTCTTTACCAGTGGCTATACCGCTGAAGAAAATGTCTCTCCCATATTGACTCCACCACCCTCAGGACCAGGGTACCATTATCTGCCTGCCGATAGGCTCCAGGAGTGGAGGTCATAGGCAGTTTTTCCCAACATCACAGAGCATTACCAGGCCCAGTTGTATGCAGGTCTTGGCCAGTAATCACAACAGCTACAAATCAGGAGTGCGAAAGTGACAGCATGTTCTGTAGATGGTCTTCCACCTTACTCTACCTCCTCCTCTGCCTCTTACACTCTTTCCACACTGTCTTCTGTGATTGTTATTGACACTTGAAGCAGATGATAGAGAACTCAAATTCAGAGCTGCAACTCAGCAGCCCCTTATTGTCAGCTTTTGTAACTAGCTCCCAGTTTCCACACTGCCCACTGCCAAAAGAGCTTTCTGAACAATTCTGACTGTAACAACAGTCTAAGTATAGATGTTGCTTTTGTTTGCTTCTGTGTTGCTGTGATAAAACATTGACCAAAACTGATTTGGGGAAGAGAGGATTTATTTCACCATACAGCTTTCAGGCCATCATGGAGGCCAACCCGACAAGGAGCTCAAGGCAGGAGCCTGGAGGCAGGAACTGATGCTCAGACCATGGAGGAAGACTGCCTACTGACATCCTCCTCTGGCTTGGGTTCAGCTTGCTTTCTTATAAAACCCAAGACCAGTTTCCCAGGAATGGCACCACCCACTGTGGGCTCTGCCTTCCCACCCACTCAGGAATCAGGTAAATGCCTCACAGACATGCTTGTAGGCCAATCCAACAGAATAAATTCCCCAATTGAAGTTTCCTGTTTCCAACTGTCAAGCTGACCACTGAAACAAACTATGGCAACTGCATTCCTTGTCAATATCATCACAAAGACATCACTTTAAACCATAACTTTCCTTTGTCTCCAAGATTTCACGTTAATATTACAGTATAAAGCAAAAGACTTTAAAAGATGCACAGTCTTAAAAATTTCTATTATTTAAAAGTTCAATGTCTCTTTAAAATAATTTAACATCGCTCTACTGTGGCCTCCTGTAAAAGAAAAAATGTTGTATACTTTATTATTTCAAAAGAAATGATAACCAGGCACACTTAGTCCAGCAAATCAGCTCAGTGTCTAAAATCTAGGATTCACTCACAACATTCTGAGCTCCAAAAGGCTTGTGAAACTGCTTATCTGGTTCTGTCATCACAAACCACTTGTGTCATAAGCTTCACTCCACAATGGACATTGTCCTTGAGGGTCATCCCACAGTCCTCACATCTCCAACTTCCTGGAGTCTCCATTGCAACTGAGGCTGTGCCTTAAGTAATGGCCTCAGATTCTCTCCATGACTCCTTCCTTCAGTCCTGGGGTCTGTACTGTAAATGAGGCTGCACCTTCACCAGTGGCCTCTCCTGGAGTCTTGTAGCGCCGACCCGCAGCATTTCTCTATGACTCCTTTACTCCTTCAAAACAGTACCATGTTGGAGACCCTTACACTTTGCCAAGTCTGGCCTCTAGCTTGAGATGTAGCTTTGGAGCCCTCTAGACCACAGCTTCTGTGTGCTGATTCCAAGGGAATACTTCTCAGAGGATTTCACTTCAATGACACAAATCACAACTAATTTGTAGTTCCAGCTAACCAGCCTTAATTGTCTCAGTACAGCACAAAAGGTTTAAATTCCACAGATACTTATTTCAAATATATCACATGAACAGCCCAAAAGAGTCCTGGTTGCCCATGGAACTTAATAGGCCCAGCCTCCATCATCCTCATATTTCTCACTGTTCTCATCTTCCAAGCTACAACAGACCAACCTACTAAGTTCTAATCACTCAGAGGCTTCTCATTCCGAAGTTCCAAATATTTTCCCATCCTTTTCCATAAACCACATGGTCAGGTCCGTCACAGCAATAGCCCATTCTCTGGTACCAGTTTCTGTATTGGTTTGGATTTTGTTGCTGTGATTTTTATCTCTGCCTAAAAATAGCCTGGGAGAAAAGAGGTTTTTTTTTTGTTTGTTTGTTTAAACTAGGGAAGTCAGAGCTGTACCTCAGTCAGGACCTGGATGTAGAAGCCAAACAAAATACCATGGAAGAGTACCACTTACTGGTTTATACCTCTAACATGTGCCTAGCCTGCTTTCTTATACAGTCCAGGATCATCTGCCCAGGGGTGACACTACCACAATGGCTGGGCCCTACAACATCATTCAATAATCAAGATTATGCCTCACAGATATGCCCACAGGCCAATCTGTTAGAGGAAATATCCCAAATGAGGTTCAAGTTGTCAAGTTGAAATTGGAAACCAATGATGATAGACAGTTATTTAGATGGAGATTTGATGGGTACAATACGGTCATTTAGTAATACAGCAGCAGCAGCTTCCCCACAGGTGCCTACAACCTCCACAGGCACAGAATTTTTACGAGATTATAGCACCAGATGCTCCTGTAGAGAAGAACTCTAACCAGAGAGTGGTTTGCTAAGCCCCCGGCCCCCATTTCTGACTTGCCATTATTGCACTGGTGCGCTCACCGTGCCTGCCTGGGACGTAGTGCAGTGCACTATGCAGTCTCCACAGCTCAGGAAGGCTTTTGTTGACAATTCTCCCCCAGCAGCCTGCACAGCATCCTCTAGCAGTGTGAGAGCTGCCAGCAAAGCGGAAGATTCCACCCTACTTCCAGCTGGATTTCTCGTCCTGTGATGAAAGCCAGTGGTCTTCAGGAGTAGATTACTAGCATCCAGCTCTGCTGGGCAACCAGCAGATACATCAAATGCCTCTATTGTTTGGGGGACCTCAGAGGCCTCTTTGGAGGCCTCCCTGATCAGCTACTCACAGAGATATAACTAACCTGTATGCTGTGTACTAGAATTTGTATTTATTAACATACGATTTCTAGGGGCAGCTTATCCTTCCACGTAGGCACTTCCACTTGAACACTCTCAGATAATTATTGTAAGTTGTATATAATATACTTTGATCATATTTAGATCCCTTTCCATATATGCACACCACCCTTTCTAATTCCCCCCACAAATTTCCCGTACTCCAATATATACACATTAAGGTCTATAGAGTCAGGTTTGTGACCCCAAATGACTTTCAGTGTTAGTTCTTCTTCTGGGGCCTGGTCAGCCTACCAAGAGTCTCACCCTTTGAAAAAGCTGACTCTCCCATTCCCATAAGCCATTGGTTGCCAATAGTTCCTCAGATAGGCTTTAGTTTCCCACCCACTTCTCCCTGTAGATGCTGGAATTTTGTCTGACTTGAGCTTACCTGGGGCTTGTCCATGCTTCCCACTTTTGTTGTGAGTTTGTTTTGGCTTTTTCATACATCTTTCAATTGCATCTGTTACTCTCTATTCTCCCGGCCTGTCTGCTGCTTTTGTTCTTCCCATCCCAGGTGTCCCCTTCACAGCACTTGTGTTCCACCACTCCCACATTTTAATGTCTTTTCTCTTCCCCTTCATGAACTCCTTTCTAGTTTGCTGACCTCACATTTGTTCACAGACACCAAAATGCACAGAGATGAGACTCTAGGATCCATATGGGGAAGAGAACATGCTATGTTTCCCTTTCTGAACTCACTTATATAATATTAATTCCATCAGTCAATTCCATTAATAACTGTTCTAGCCCACTGTCATCAATGCTTACTGTTAATGTATTTGTGGTGGTTTGACAACTTAAAAAATATTTTGTTATTTTTATTTCATGCATATGAGTGTATTGCCTTCATGTATGTAAGTGCACCTATGTCATGCAATGACCACAAAGGTCAGAGGAAGATACCAGATTCCTTTTGGGGTTGGTGTTCTATCACAGCATTAGAAAGCAAAGAAGTGTAGCAAAATTTTTATAACAACATTATAAAGTATTCTCATTGACAATAAATAAAATATGATTATACTGGAATTATTGAATATATAAAGATCATTCATCATACTATGATAGCTTATTTGTTGCTTCAGTAACTTCTGAATAATTATCTTCTATATTGTGTCTCCTTCACCACAGGGGGTGAAATAAAGCCATTTTCATGAAGTAAGCATTTGAACTTGAGAAATTCTTTTTTTAAAACATATTTTAGAGATTAGATATGGGCATGACAAAACTACAGGATAGCAGTTATAAATACATATTTGTTGTATTTAAACAGGTCTCTAAAATTATATATGTAGGTTATTTATACAGCTGAAGCTCCATTCCATAACATTTTGACCATTAATTTTTTTAAATATTGAAGTCAATCTAACAAATCAAATTTATACAAATAGAAAATCAAGATTATTCTCTACAGAAATGAAGCTGGGAAGTATGAGAATGTTTATTATCATTGTGGACAGCCCTAAAAGTATTACATCAGAGAGAGACATGTCAGGTGTGAATGAGTAAAGTAGGGATGGGAAGTGCCGAGGGCCTGGGAGAGAATTTCAGAAGACAATGCATTTGACAAGCAGTAGAGGAGACAAGAGGATGAAATATACATAGAAAAAGTGGTGATAACTTCCTCAGCTTCTAAATTGCGCATGACCTTAAGGAGAGTGGTATTTCTAATGTGCAATCTAGATACCGAACAGAAAGACACAGAGGACACATTGAAAAGTTGGACCAATGCATTTATAAAACACTATTTATTTTTAAGTACACTTATGAAATAATATATTTCCCAAGCCAGATGTGGTGGTTCACGTCTGTAATTCCAGCATTCCGGAGGCAGAGGCATGCAGATGTCTGTGAGATCAAGGCCAATCTGGTCTCAACTTCCAGGCCAGCTGGAGCTACAAGGAGACCCTGTCTCAAAAAAGGCAACAAACAAACAAACAAACAAACAAACAAACAAACAGCACCACCAAAACGTTTCCCTAAAGTTTTTCAGACTTCATTAAGTATTATTTATCTCTCATTATCCCAGCCCCTCTTATATTAACTTTCCTTCCCCTCCCTGGTTAAATCCTGCCTCCCAGTTGTCCTTTTCGACCCTGGTCACACTTATTATCCTTCTT
Organism: Nannospalax galili; assembly: GCF_000622305.1. Lineage (NCBI taxonomy): Eukaryota > Metazoa > Chordata > Mammalia > Rodentia > Spalacidae > Nannospalax > Nannospalax galili. Next base: position 713,112 of record NW_008332088.1, read on the forward strand.
AAAAACGCATCCTGCTGCCAGGCCAGGGAAACCTCAATTCTGCTTGTAGGTCAGGGTAGTACAATAGACTCTCAAAATAATATTGGGTATTGCCGTTGTCTTGGCTCTCTCCCAGAACTTGAAAGTAACACCCTATTGTTCAAGATATGGGACTTGGAGAACCGAGCTGGAAATGTCCTGGGAAGCCTTCTCCCTAAGGGCTCGTTTTTATAGTATCGTAAGGTGCTGTACAAGCTGCCAAGGAAGAAAGACAATCAACAGTCCAAGCCAGCTAAAAATCTATGAAACACAGCAATGACCAGTCCAGAAAAATATCTTTTTTTTTTGGTACAATAGTGACATTTTTATTTGGGGGTAATCAGCAGTCTTCTAATGGAATTTAAGACCTGCTCAGTAGAAGGGAATCCATACCTGGTACTATAAAAATAGTGAAGTGCCCATGGCTAGAGAGGTCATAGATCCTGAAACAGAACCTACTACAGCCAATTTCCTGAACCAATGTAATTTCTTACCATAGTCTAGATACTTATCCTTATATTCACAAATGAATGTAACTATTACTATGCATCAAGGAAACTTTTTCTGCAACATATGGGGACTCTTACAATCCTCCCCAACTGATGAAAATGCAGATAATAAGTGAGCTTGTGGTGCCTAGCCTCAATTGATACATCTACAACACAACCCCTACACCTCAGGGAACATCATGTGGTAGGGGAAAGAAAGATTGTAAGAGCCAGAGCATAAGGATGTTACAGAGCTTCATGTAGACACGTGACAGGGAACCCACACCCATAAAATCTCAACAATATGATCACCAAAGCAAGACCTGCATAATGGCAGCAACAGCTGACAGTCCAGAAGTGTCACAAGTTTCACATCTGGATGAACTGTAGGCAACAAATGGGAACTGAGGGAGCCTGAATCAGTTTTCTCCAGGAACAAGCTCCCTTACAGGTTATCCAGTCCCAAATGGTCATCCCTAAACAATGTACACATTAGCATTATTAAATGGCCTAAGTGCCATATATACATATATGCATGTATATGTACCCATAATAAGCAAAATGACACTTTTACAGAAGTAGAACACACAAGGATAAAGTTACAATGCTCTACTGTGGCACGATAGTCCATCATACATCGAACTTCTTTTCCTAATTTTTCCTTTTTGCTAGACCCTATATAAGAGCTCTTATATTAAATATAACATAAGTATCTTTTCTTTTCTATTTTTAAAGCTAATAATCTTGCAATCTTGATTTTTGAAAAAAAAAATTTTTTTCAATGTTTTGCTTGAATGTTAAGTGCATTACCTGTCTGCAGTGCCCATGAAGGCCAGAAGAGGGTGTCATTACCCCTGGAACTGGAGCTACAGAGCATTGTGAGCTGCCATGTGGGTGCTGGGAATTGAACCTAGGTACTCTGCAAGAGCAGCCAGTGCTCTTAGCCATGGAATTGGCTCTCTAGCAACATATATACATACATACATACATACATACATACACACATACATACATACATACACACACACACATACACATACATACACACACACACATACACATACATACATACATACACACATACATACATACATGCATACACACATACATACATACATACATACATACACACACACATACACATACATACATACATACATACACACATACATACATACATACAGGCACAACACTCATACACATGAAATAAAAATAAATTTTAAAAAGAAGGGGAGCCATGGTGATAGGTACAGGGATCACCACAATGGGATCATAAAGTGACAGGTGACAATGGACTCAGTTTGACTCCAACGATGAATGCCAGTAGCAGTGTGGAAACATAAAAGAAAACAGCAGGCCTGAGGGAGAGAAGGGAAACACATACATATATACATACATACACACATACATACATACATACATACATACATATATATATAAATTTTCTTTTTATGATAGTGTTTTGCCTGCATGTATATGTGTACCATGTATGTGAAATGCCCACAGAAGCCAGAAGAGGGTGTCAGATCCACTGGAACTGTAGTTACAGATGGTTTTTAGCCACCTTGTAGGTGCTGGGAATTGAACCAAGGGCCTCTGGAAGAACAGAAGTGTTCATAAGCATTTAGCCATCCCTTCAACCCCTCGTTTCTATTTTTTGATACTCATCAGCTAATGATAAAACTGGGCTGCTACAAACTTAGGCGAAGTTTAACTTTTCTACGAGGCCAATTTGTTCTCATTTTCCTCATCTTGACTTGCACAGCAGTGGAACCGCCTGCTAGTCATTGTATCAAATTATAAAATAGTTTAAGGTGTCTCTCTTATTTATTAACATCCTACCTTGATATCCAGTAAATATAATATCTTCTCATTTTATTAACTTGAAAATTGTTTTACTTATTCGTTTTTGAAATACGGTTTTTTTTTTTTTTTGAAGTGTAGTGCACCCTAGGCAGTACAATTTAATGGTAATTGTTGTTCCCTAAGTGGTAAAATTACCCAGCATTAGGATTTCAGAGATGCCTGATATAATCACCTGAAAATCTGCTTCCTACTGGGTGTTATTATTGAGAGAATGGATGCACTTCTTAAATATTTAGGAAAAAATGTAACAAAGTTAGAAATGATAATTACACCATTAAAGGGACATCCAGTCTCTGATACTACTAATAAAATAACACAACTATTGCTAAAATAATGCTAAAAGAATTGAAAACCATCACTTGGGAAATAGACTATCACATAAAGTGTGGGTTTGAAGATGGTTTTTCAGTGACGGCTTTGTAACTCTTTTTAAGAAAGTTATTTTGAAATAAAGCTTTCCCTGGCAACTTATGAGAAAACATTTTCACGCTAATTTATCATACTTTAACTACAAACCATTTTTCTGCCTTAAGATATGAACTATACTTTCTATACATATTTCATGATATTTAAAGTTAGATAGATAGGTACTTTTCTTTAAAAAATCAAAAAAAAAAACAAAAAACAAAAAAACAAAACCAAAACAACAACAACAACAGCAACACCTTGCTCTAGTGCTGGGCAATTGGCTACATTGGTAAATTGCCTGCTGTGTACACATGAGATCTGAGTTTGGATCCCCAGAAAAACTTGCAAAGCAGAGTATGAAGCTAGGAGATGCAGTGTACCTGCTCCAGCTGTCAGGGAGGTTGAGGGCAGGGAGGGGACACAGACAGCCTTTTACATGAAGGTGCCAGTGAGCCTAGGCTAATCAGTAAGCATCAGGTTCAGTGAGAGACCCTATTCAAAACACAAAGATGGAGAGCACTATAGGCAAGTTCACTGAAAGAAACCTCTGGCTTCCATACACATCTTTACACACCTGTGCAAGTACAACCGTATAAATACCTCCCACACTAATAGGTACATACACCACTCATACAATACATACAATACAACACACATACCAAAAAATAAAAATGCAAAATTTACTTTAAAGATGTTTACTTTATTGCATCAACTTTTTAATAATGAAAAAAGTAACACTGATCTATCTTTAGGATTTTTAGTATAATTTATACATTATGAAAATATCCATTTTATATGTGCTTATCTACATGGCTTATGGATTGCTCTTACTCCGCAATATCCCTTACACCCCTGCATGATCAACACCCTTCTGCCATGAAGATTCTTTTGCAATCAGAAATTAGCCATGTTGTCTCCAGAATTTTAAAACACTGATCATATGATTTCACTTGTTTAGATTTGCCTAGGGTTTTGCTCAGCAAATACATTATACATTGAAAAGCTCTTTTAAGCAATTATGTCTTAACACACTACACAAAAATATTGTATCCATTAGTCTATTTCTTTCTACCTGCATTCAGCATAAAATTATATGCATTTTTCCCAGAGACAATTTTGCCAATAATTAAATGAAATCACGGTGATTAAATCTGCTCCCTAATTGTTTTGGTTTGAATATGGAATGTTCATGTTTGGATGCTTGATCCTCAACATGCACTGTTCTTTTGAAGCTGTGGGAAATTAGGATGCATGCTGGCTAGGAGAAGTAGGTGACTTTGTCACTGAAGGTCACTGAAGGTTATCTACATCTCTGATCCTGCCCCGTCTCTGTTTCCTACTGTGCAAAGATCAAGAAGCTCAACCTCATTCAGTGTCAGCATATGAAGCTTTCTGCTCTTCCTTACCAAACACAATGGAATGAAATCCCATGTAACTGCGGGCCAAAATAAACCTTCCCCTCACTTAAGGTGCATGTCAGGTATTTTTTTCAGTGACTAGCTAGCTATTGCCCCTGAGGACATACTAGAACTAATGGGCAAAAGATGGAGAATAGTAATGCTGTGAGTTTAACAGATAAGTAATGTTTTTGTTCTTTTTTTTTAAAGTGGGAACTGTCTACCAATTAGTGGCGTTGTACCTAATATCATGAACTCTAGAAACTGGCATATTAACATTAATGACAATGATCTGGATAATCCATGGTTTCATTTTCCCAGGGAGAAAACCTTCACCCAGAAGGCAGCAGCTGCTCTTGTACTTCAAGAAGGAAGAAAAGTGTGTTAAATGCTTCAAAATTACAAAGCAGATAAACCAAGATGTCTGTCTCTGCTGTTCCTTTGGTGACCTCAGTATTATCCATATCTAATTTAGCTTGATTTGTAATTGTTGTTGAAAATAATGAGCAACCACCAAGACAGGAACTTCACTGGCTTGTTGAAAATACTTGAGTGAGATTTAGCTTCCCCTAAAAATAGGATTGCCAGAATTATAAAATAGATATGTAGGATGTCCTGAGAATTTTGAATTTCAGATGAGATTTTAGTATATTAATTCCACCTATAATTTTTGGTGTATATATATAGTAGACACCTCATTTAAACATAAATTCACTTGGTCTTCCTGTTCTTACTACTTAACATGGGGTACAAACATCTGTCTGCATGATGAAATTAAAGGTTAGTTGCCATAGTCATCTCTTCCATCATTCATAATGCAGACCTCTTAAAATCAGAAGTCAAAATTATTACTGAAATCTTATACAAATATTTATAAGCAAACATACTTAACTGATGTCCATTCTCTGAAACATATTATAGGACTATTGGGATACATTGTCTAGTACAGTAGCTATTTAAGGGCAAATCAAAACAAAATATTCCAAGTATGTCCACAAATTCAAAGAATAAATTGAGCAACAAATCTAATGAGGGTCAGAAAAGTACATATGCCAGTAAGTGTGAAGGGCAGACTATTAATTACTTTTCTGTTTCTGTGATAAACTAGCTCGATCAAAGAGGCTTAGCGGCCTAGAACTTTAGGCTTACAGTTTTATGGGGGACACAGTTCTATAGGGGATACAGTTCTATAGGGGATACAGTTCTATAGGGGATACAGTTCTATGGGGGATACAGTTCTATGGGGGATGCAATTCTATAGGGGATGCAGTTCTATAGGGCATACAGTTCTATGGGGGATGCAGTTGTATAGGGGACACAGTTCTATGGGGGTGCAATTCTATAGGGGATACGGTTCTATGGGGGGATGCAGTTCTATAGGGGACAGAGTTCTATGGGGATGTAATTCTATAGGGGATGCAGTTCTATAGGGGATACAGGCCATCATGGTGAGGAGGGCATGGCAGCAGGAGAATGAAAGGACCTGGTGGTCAGGAGGCGGAGCGAGAACAGCAGCAAGTGGAACCAGGCTACAAATCCTCCAAGTTCACCCCCAATGATGCACTTCCGGCAGAAAGACTCCACCTGCTAAAGGTCCCACAATCTTCACAAACATAGCCTCCAGCTTGAGATCAACTATTCAAACACCTCAGCCTGCAGGAGACCTTTCCTATTCAAATGACAACACTGGCAAACCCAGAGAGAGTCTTTCACTGTCTTTCTTTGCATGTTGGCCCCTCCCCAAATTGTTTACTTCCCTCATTCTAGCTTCTTCCACATGGGAGGAAATAGTTTCATTTTTTTGGTCACATATATAAAAAGTTTGGGGACAGAAAATCTGACACAGAACTCCCAGGACAGACTAAGTATGAGAATGTGGTAACTCCAACTTTAAGTTTCTGATGTTAAGCCCTGATCTGCGAACTGAATAGCTATCTGCAAGCAGAACAGTACAGCTCCTGGTCTCAGAAAAGTTCTATTTCAGTGATGCTCTGGATTCATGCATAAACTCAAGGAAACAAATAAATGCTATATTATATAAATGTTAGTAAGATGAATAAATCAGGACATGCAGGTTAATAAAACCAGGTGGAGGCTAAGCGGAAGGGTTTTAATATACCACTTAGAAAATGTAGTCAGGGAAACATGTCCTCTCCTCCCTCTTTTTTTCGGGGGGAGGGACAGGACCTTGCTTCATAGCCTCATCTGTCCAGGGAAGTTGTGTCCATTCCCAAAGCACCTAGAATTACAGGTATGCACAATCAGGCCAAACAGCGGAAGCTTCTCTGAGACGCTAGTATTTATTTATGTAGCCATAGCTCCATAGACAAATAAAATTTTGAAATTTTCCCAGAAATTTTGGTAGGAAACTGGTTGATGAAATAAACACAAAAGTATTAATGTATTAAAAATTAAATACAACTTTCAGGATATCTTTGGAACATGTTGAGATGGGAAAATATATGGATATTTATATGTGAGTACTGCAACCTGGGGACATTGAGGGACATGGACTTGACACATAATGAAGAGCAAATCTTACTGACAATTTCCTTTTTTAATATTTCTGTTTTATTTCTCTGAAAACTATGTCTGGGGAGAAAAACTTTTCATTTTAGAAGTAGTGTTAGCATAGAGAAAAATAACATATATTACTCTGGTATTGTTTAATATCTTGAAAGGAAATTATCTACTTGAGTTAAAAGAAATGATTTCTGTGGATCAAGAGTCTTTCAAATGAAGAGAAATTCTTGAGAAGCAGCTCTGGAGTAGTATTTGGTTCATTGTATTTGGTTCATTGTTTCAAATGTTCTAGTTTGCTTTTCAATTGCTGTGACAAAAAACTCTGACTAATATGAACTTGGAGAGGAAAGGGTTTATTTGGCTTCCATCTCCTGGGTCACAGTACATCATGGAGGGAACCCATGGTAGGAACTCAGGGCAGGAACCTGGAGGCAGGAGCTGAAGCACACAGGCCATGTAGCATAGCTACTTACTGGCTTGCTCCTTTGGCCTATGCTCAGCCTGCTTTCTTATTCAACACCAGACCATCTGCCCAGGGTGGCAATGCCCATAGAGGGCTGGACCCTCTCACATTGCTCAACAATCAAGTAAATGTCTCACAGACGTTGTCCACAGGCCAGTCCAATGGAGGCAACTCCCCAATTGAGGTTCCCTCAACCCAGGTGTGTCAAGTTGACAACTAAAGCTGTCCAGAACAAGAAACATCCAGTTCACTACTGTTACTGCAGTAGTGAAGGAAGGAACTTGGGACAAAAT
>NW_008332088.1:721266-724267 GCF_000622305.1 Nannospalax galili
TATGATAGTACAGTTGTATAAAGTATAATAACCATAATCATATTTACAATAACATAAAATACTAAAATATATTGTAGGATTTGAATTAAACAATTTCCATATATTTCCTTTAAGATACATGTAAAACTCTTTCAATATGATAAAGGTGAACATTCTACGGAATCTTTTAAAACTTTCTGGCAACTTTCTGACTATAGTCAGCACACCATCAAGTGCTCAAGAGCTTATCTGGGCTTTTCTTAGCCTCGTTACAATCACCTGAAAAAATAATCAGCCTGATTCTGTTTTTACTTTTTAAATTGTTTACTGAATTTTTTCAGTGTGCATATAATATAATTTGTTGGCATTTGGGTCCCCTCCACACCTCGCCTTACTGCCTCCACTCAATTTACTATACTCAGTTGTACATAAAATTTGGTCTACTGAGTCTTATTTATGTTCTTAAATTTTCTGCAGTGTGGGTCCATCCACTGGAGCCTGGTTAACCTACCAAAAGTCCCATCCCTGTAAGTCTGTCTCTCCCCCTCCCAGCAGTCATTATTTGTCAAAAGTTTCTTAGGTTATGTTGGGATTTCTTACCTATTTCCCCATGTCTGTGTTGGTATTTTGTTAGGAGAGCTAACTTGGAGCTTGCTTGGAAGGGCAGACACAGTCTATTTCAAGCATGGGCTTCTTGGTAGGTTAAGCAGGCTACAGTGGATAGACCTACACTGAAGGACATTTGGAGACAAATTAGACTGTCTATACATATAAATTGAGTACATTAAATTGGGCAGTGGATGGTAAGGGGAGGGGCTCTAAATAATACCAAATTATATTGTTTGGGAATCACAAAAATTCAATATAAAGTAAAAGATATCATTTTGTCCCAAGTTCAAAAAGTTGTGTTGAATTACTGCATTTTATTATCCTATGCTTATTCTAAGAGATATATGTTAGTACAATGTCTTCTCAGATACATAGTTTAGTTCTTATGACTTGTCATATTTTCATACCCATTATATTCAAGAAAGTCTGACGTCGTTCGTTTATGGACTTGGAGAAGATAGTTAATGATGTATTTCTCTTTAGCTTTGTTTTTTCCCTTAAATTTTAAAATGTTAGGTTTTTGTAATATCTTTTTGGCCTTATCCTATATTATTTGTTTAATAATGTAAAACACCTTGCCTCTTAAGAATATAAAATTCTACAATATTGAAATTGATATTCAATTTTCTGAATTGAGTATATCACGCACACATATACTTATCACTAGATAATCTGATATATATTGACTAAGATGTTCATTTTCCTTTACATAATTACAGAATACATTCATAATCAGAGGGCTGATATTAAAACAATATTGCTGCTAAAATATAAATCATATATATTGCTCATTAGCACAATAATGAAGTTTTTCATGAAAGTCTGTTTATAGCATGATTTCGTTTATGTAAGAAAAGTAAATCTAGAAAAAGTTAAAATTAAAATTTTTCATGATTTGAGAAAAGAATACTTATTTTTAGCACTTTTATTCAAAGAAAAGTCAAATTTATGCTGTTTAAAGATAGCATGGTCTAATATAGAAAATGCAGGTGAATCTATGAGAAAATATTAGAATTAATAAACAAATGTAGCAAAGTTACTTCTGAAAATCAACACAGATAAATTATCAATGCTGATACATGACATTAGCAAACTACTAAATCACAAATCACTGGATTAATCCCATTTGCAACTTCTACAAAAAGAAAATAGGAATGAATTTAGCCAGATAGAGATGTATTTCTATAATATTCACTATAGAAAGACATTGATGGAAGACATTGAAGAGGACACACACACATGGAAATGTATATATGTTCATGGGATAGGCAAATCCATGTTTTAGATATGTTCTTACCACCAGAGGATTTACACTTTCAGTTGTATCCCTATATAAGGCTAATATATTTTCAGAGACGTAGAAAACACAATTCCAGAATTTAGGCTGGGACAAACACACACACACATACACACACACACACACACACACACACACACAATGTAGAAAACACAATTCCAGAATTTAGGCTGGGACAAACACACACACACACACACACACACACACACACTTCACTAAATAGCAAGCCTACCTTGACCAACAAGAATAAAGCAAGAGTTATCACATTATCTGAGTTCAAATTATGCTACAAAACTGTTGCAATCAGAGCAATACAGAGTTTGTTAGAAAATACATAAACTGATGGAACACAATAAACACAAGTTTCAAATATCCATAGTCAAATGATCTTCTGCCAATGTGCTAAGATCATGTGTTAGAGAAAGCACAATTCTTTTTATCAATAAATGATACTGGTAATACAAGACATTCACATGCAGAACGATGGATCTAGATTTCTATTTCTCATTTACAAAATAATCTCCTTTTGAGCTTAAAAGAAATACTTAAAACTGTAAATCTACAAGAAGAAAAAATAATAGAAATTGTTAGAATATACTAATGGGCAAAGTGTTTTCTAGACAAGAACCTGAAAGTATAGAAATAAAAGTAAAATAGGGACTGGAAGGAGGGTTCAGCAGCTAATATCTTTGCTGATCTTGTAGAAGACCCAGGTTTGGACCCAGGACACACATGAGGGGGATCACAACTGTAACTCCAGTTCCAGGGGTTAAAATAATAGAAATTGTTAGAATATACTAATGGGCAAAGTGTTTTCTAGACAAGAACCTGAAAGTATAGAAATAAAAGTAAAATAGGGACTGGAAGGAGGGTTCAGCAGCTAATATCTTTGCTGATCTTGTAGAAGACCCAGGTTTGGACCCAGGACACACATGAGGGGGATCACAACTGTAACTCCAGTTCCAGGGGTTCTGACAGCCTCTCTTTCCTCCACTAGTATCTGCAGTACATGGTGCACATACATACACCCAGATGCTCAGACGCACACACACACACATACACACACACATATACCATAAATACATACACAAAATAAAATGAGTGATGCACAGCATT
>NW_008332088.1:724296-767680 GCF_000622305.1 Nannospalax galili
AAGCTTTGGAAAGCAAAGAAAAAAATATTTTCACCTTTGCCTTTGAATATGTATTAATATCATTACATATAAACAACCTAAATAAATTTATTGGCAAAAATATAATCCTACTAACAGTGTATTTATTTATTTTTATTTTATGTGTATGGGTGTATTGCTTGCATGGGTGTAAGTGCACCTGTGTCGTGCAGTACCCACAGAAGATAGAAGAAGAGCCCCTGTAACTGATGTTATGGACAGTTGTTAGCCACCATGTAGGTGCTGGGATTTGAACCTGGGCCTTCTGTAAGAAGAGCATGAATAGATAAAGAAGACATGAAAAAATGCTTAACACAATTAATCACTACAAATACATAGCAAAATCACAATGATGGGGTTTCACATTTGTAAATTCAAACACTAAAGAGACAGAAGCAGGAGGATTTAAATTTCAAGAATAGCTTAGATGTGTGTTGTGGACTAGTCAGGATGTCCTAGACTGATTTGTATTGCTCTAATAAAACACTCTGACCAAAGTCAACATGGAAAGGAAACCATTTATTTCGTCTTACATATTCAAGGGAAGTTAGACATGGACTTGGGCCAGGAACCTCGTGGCTGGAGCTGAAGCACTGACCACAGAGGAATGCTGCAACCTGACATGCCTCTCTGTCCTGCTTTATTATATAAACCCAGATCACCTTCCTAAGGGCAGCACAACCACTCAACTCAACTCAGTCCTCGCACATCACTCAACTATCAACATGATGCCTCATAGACACGCCCACAGGTCCGTCCAATACAGGAAATTCACGCAGCTGATCTTCCCTTTTACCAAGTGTCTCAAGCTGACAACTGTAGCTGTCCAATATACAGAGCAAACCTTTCACACTCTTGGTAGAATCATATTTACAATATGCTATGGGAAAATGTATGAAGGCTCCTTATTACATAAAATTAGTATTACCATATGGTGTAGTCCCTACTAATGTTTGTCTAGCCAAAGAAAGTGCAGCTGATATGTTGAATAGACATCTCCTTTCTCAAGTTCATCACAAAACTATTTGAAGTAGCCAAAAATTATAAGCATCCAGGAAATATATCAACTGAGGAATAGTAAGGAAAATCCAATACACATGCACAAAATATACTACCCACCAGTAATGAAGAGTGATGCTGTCACTGGGCAGCTATGTAGACATCACTGTTGTAACAAACTAGCCAAACAGAGAAATACATGTGTCACATGATCATGCAGAATCTAAAATATATCATTTACCAGAGTCTGGAAAAAAAGAGGTAAAGTGGAGAAATAAGTGCCAATTTTCCGAGGAACAAAAATCTGGATGCTGTTGCACACTGGAATGCTATAGACAGCTGGTTCTCTGAACATTGGGAAAAGCTGACAGGAAAGATTTAAAAGTTGTCATCATAAAACAGTGATAAGTGACACAGCTTTTGTGTTTATTCTGATATAGTTGTTACAAAATGGAAGTGCATAATTAGATATCATGTTTTACCTTGTGAATATGTACGAATTCACTGTTTTATGTACATTTAAAATAAATTTAATTTAAATAAAACAGGAGCAAAACTCAACAAGGACAAATGAAGTAGAGCAAAATAGATCACAAATAAATAAACTTAACTGTGGAGGATAAGTTATCCACCTAAAGTTTGAGATTATGATTTTCTGAATATCTTAAATTTTATGAAACAGCTTCTGAAAAGCTCTTGTACATGATATGAAAATGGGATAATGTGTAGGTGTCAATAATTCACTAAAATTCTCACCTCCAGAGAAGAGTTTTAAGTGTCAAAATGAGATTACGGTAAAAATTATCATAATATAGTAAATTGAATATATAATTTTCAGTTTACCATTTAAAAATAAAATACGCAAGCAAAAATACATTTACATAAGTCCAGTTTTAAACACACATATTATCAGACATGTCTGTTTATGTATCAGTGTACAGATACAACCATGCATGCACATGTGCATATAGTCACACAGCTTATCTTCAAATAATGTGCTTTCTTTTTCTAAGTCCAATTTTGTAAATGAAAAAATTCACAAAGTTAAGCTTTTTATTGATTTTCGTTGGCAATATCACACAATCTTTTACATTTGATGTAAAATGTGGAGTCAAATCGAAACATGAGTTTTCCCAATCCAGTACTTTTGCTGCCCTGTGATACAGTATTTCCAACTTGCCTGCACACTTTTGTTATTATTATTTGTATCATATTTAATGATCTCAAGTAAATGAACTAATGAAAGCAGGAAAAAATCACCACTCTGTTATACCAATGTTCATCTACATATAAATAAAATTATTAGAATTACCTGGCTCTTTTGTGATGCAATTTGCTCATTAAATTTGATTCATGTCAGAACGTGATTATAAAAGTGAAGTACACTTCATGGTGTTCGGTGAAGTGATGATTTCAGTGTCCTAACATCTTTGTAGCACAGTTATCACAGGAGTGAAAACTGAAGAGATGTTTTAATATTGCACTTGTCATCTTGAGAGTGTTCCACACAATATGTTTATTGTCTCAGTTCTTTGACACTAGCAATTAAAGGATTCATCTACTTTAAATAAGTCTCATTTTAAATGACAATAACTGCAAAATTTTGTCAGTTGTTTAAAAATTTTATTTATTCTTTTTATTTTATGTGTATAAGTGCATTTCCTGCACATGTGTAAGTGCAGCACCCATGTTATGCAGTGCCCACAGAGGTCAGAAGAAGGCTTCAGATCTGGAACTGGAGTTATCTATGGACAGTTGTTAGCCAGCATGTAGGAACTGGAAATCGAACCTGAGTCCTCTGTAGGAGTAGCCAGTGCTCTTAACTGCTGAGCCATCTCTCCAGCTCCATTTATACAATTTTGAACACCAAGTGGTCCATTATTCTTGCCTGCATTTAAGTAGTATGTTATATTGATTGAAAACATAAAGGCAAAGGTGTGCTCAACTCATCTCATCTTGCTCTCCAAAGTTGATTGTAGACTGGGCAGATGGCTCAGTGGACAAAATGCTTGGTCTGCAAGGATGAAGATCTGAACTTGGATGTCCAACATCTACATACAAAGCAAGCTGTGGTATTGTACACCAGTAAGTTCAGTGTTGGGGATGCAGAGAAAGGATCTCCAAAGGGTTCATTGGCCAGTCACACTAGCCAAACAGGCAGCTTCAGGCCAAAGAGAGACCAAGCTTCTAGAAACAAGGTGGAGAGTGTTAGAGGAAAGCATTCAATGTTGACCCCTGGCCTCCATGTACACACATAATGACATGTGCACCTACCTACACTTATGCATGCAAACATACACTACACATACATACACACGCATGTACACACACATACTAACAGTGTTTGAGAGTGAGAGACTGAGAGAGAAAAAGATGGAGAGGTAACTGAGTATACATACCTCCTTAAATCTTATGTACAGTAACATCACACTGGTACCTTAACATCCTCAATGGAGGTGCAGATACAAGATGCAAACTCATAGATGTGGACCATCAATGGCCCTTGTAGGATTCTTTCTTGAAGAAGCTGTATGAATTCATGTAGAATAGGACTCTTTCCTGAGGAAAGAGTATTAGGTACTATTTGTTACTTTATTGTATTTTATTATATTGTATTGTATTGTATTGGGTACTATCTGTTACTTAGATAGAACATCATGACCGAAAATCACTTATAGGAGAGAGTTTATTTTACATGAGGCTCCAGAGGGAGAGCCCACACAGCCTGGAGACTTGCCAGCAAGGACAGGAGGCTGAGAGATCACATTTCTATGCACACACAGGAAGCACAAGGAGTGAACAGGAAGGAGGTCAAGGTTATAAACCCTTACAACTTGCCCACAATGACATCATTCCTCCAGCAAAGATCCATCTCCTAAAGGTCCTATAACCTTCCCAAACAGCACCACCAACTCAGTACTAAGTATTAAAATGCATGAGCAGGTGGGGATATTTCTCGTTTAATCTGCCCCATTCCATTCCCCAGATCTCATTGATGGATAGTCACATCATAAAGCAGAATGAATTTAATCCAACATTAAAAGTCTCCATTGTCTTTACAGGTCTCAATACTATTTTAAAGTCAAGCCCAACATTTCTTTTGAAACTCAATGCAATCTCTTAACTGTGAATCCCTGTAAAATTTTTAAAAATTAATACTTTCAGATACAATGGCACAGAATATATAGTCCCATTCCTAAAGGGTCCAACCACCAGAGCCTGGTTAACCTCTCAAGAATTCCATGCTTAAAAGAGACCGTCTCTGCCCCTCTCATCAACAAGCAGCTATCAGCTGCCAAAAGTTCTTTAAGTTGGATAGGGGTTTCTTACCCATTTCCCCATGTCTATGCTGGGATTTTGTCAGATTTGAGTTTGCATGGCATTTGTGTATGCTGTCACCGTTGTTGATCCATCATCTCTGACTCTTACAATCTTTCCACTCCCTTTTCTGCAATGATCTCTGAGCCTTAGGAGACAGAAGTCTGAAATAGATGTCTCATTCAGGGATGACCATTCTGCAGCCTCTAGTTCTCTGTACATTGACCAATTGTGGGTTTCTGTGTCATTTCCTGCTGCATAAGGAAACTTCACTGGTGAGAGCCGAGAGATGCATTCATCTTCTGTGTAGAGTTTGCATTGAAAATGTGTCACTTTGGAATAAGCATCTCACAGACACTTCTTCATGTTTGACAAGCTGTGGAATTCTGTGTTGTCTCCATCTGTTGCAGAAGGAGACTCCTTTGATTAGTGGTGAGAGGTACACTTGCATATTTAGAATGCAATAAGACATTATGTTGGTCTAGCAATATGGCAAAAGTGGGTTTTCCTCTAGGATCTATGACCTCTTGGTCAGTTCCTCAGGAATTCAGGTCAACAATCAAAATATGAGATCATATTGAATACACAGAGTAGGAGAAGTTCTTCACCAGCTGTGCATTTGACAGAGAATTAATATGTAGAACATATGAGAAACTTAAGAAAGAAATGAGAAAACAAATGACCAATGAGAAAATGGACTAAGATCAAGAGAACAGATGATACTAAATATTGGCATGAATGCAGGGAACGGGAAACCTCATCCCCTGGTGATGGGATTGCAAAGTGTGAAACCACTTTGGAAATTAGTATGCAGAACTCTTAATAAACTAAAACTAAATCTACCATTTGATCCTGTTATACCATTCCTTGGCATATACCGAAAGGGAGTCACCCTTCTACAGAAACATGTGCACAGTCATGTTTGCTGCTTCTCTTTTCACAATAGCTAAGGAATGGAAAACAATGTGAATCTTCCTCAACTGATGAATGGATAATGAGAAAGAGGTACACTTGCACAATCATTTCTACCCAGCCTTAAAGAAAACATGATATATATCATGAGGTATATATGTGCATATATATCATGATGCTACCATGGGATCCAGGAAAATCGAGAGAAGCCATGAGGTTAAAGGGGACGAAGGAACTCAAGAGAGGGCGTATAGTAGGGAACAGGCATTATTAAGAAAGAAATAGAGAAAATTGGGGTACTTTAACTGAGGAGGGAGGAGGGAGGATTATACAGTGGGAATGAGAGGAGAGATCGCTCATGCACAGATGGTGTGAAAAATGAGAAGAAAATGTATTATTTCAAAGTCCTACTGAAAAATGCACATCCAATTTATGTACAAGTGCATATGTATAAGGAAAGGCTATATAACAAAAATCAGTGCCAGGCAAGAGAAACCTCCCTTTGAGCTGTTGGTCTCCCAAAATAACACAGGTTATTGCCAGAGTCCTTGATTGCCTCCCAGAACTTGAAGGTAAAACCCTCTTGCTGAAGACAGGCTGTACTTTGGATACAGGACTTGGAGCAATCAAGTTAGAACTGTACTGGAAGCCTCCTTCCTCTCTGAAGAGTAGCTCTCATAGTATCTGAGGAGACTATGCTTGTTGCTTGGAGAAAAGTGAGATCCCAGACACTAACCCAGCACAGAACTGGGAAAATGAACAGCAGACCCCAATCTCATCTAAAGGAATATTGACAGCTGATTGCTGCTGCATGAGGAAGAGCTGACCTTCCTAAAACGAAGATCTCTAGATAGGCTGACTAGATTCAGCAGATGGACAAGCACTGGGGAATGGCTGGGGGTGCCGACAACACAGTGGACAACAACAGGGCTGACAGAGTATGTGAGTTCCAGGGGAGAGGAGGGCTATGGGAGGGTGCCATCTGGGACGTGAGTATATAGAAGAATAAGATTGTTTGGGATGTTCTGTATGATATGCACACAAAAAAATCAAATTTAAAAAGGACTCATATTTGAGGAAGAAGCCTAAAATTTTGCTTCATGTTAATTTAGTAGAGGTGATAAACATTACCATTGAAATCTACCTGATGACTTTATATCCATACTCAGGTACTAAGGATCTGAGTGTAACCGACTATGACTAGTAGTAATCAGATACATAGAGATTAAAGATACATGTGCAAATATCTGTTTATAGCATTAATAATGTAGGAAACAGCACATTTTAAAATGAAGTGGAGATCTTCTTTAAAGGTTAAAAATTCATTCAATTTTATGTTTTACAGGGTTTATACCGAGTTCAATATTGTATAACTGTGTTACTTCAACTGTGAGCCTAAAAATTGAGAGCCACTTTTGAAAGAGATGTATCCTTGCTCTGGAAATTGTTACTGAATATGTTAAAGCTGTAATGAAAATGATTTTTCTAATCATGTGGTTATTAAATAAAAAAATTTTAAAAAAGTGTCTGGGGGTTAGACAAAACCGTGAGTATAAAAACCTCTAGATGGGGCCTGAGCAAAGAATTACAAGTGTCTTCAATTTCTTCCTTCAAGTTCTAATAAGATAAAAGGAAAAGCAATATGAACAGAAATTATGATATTGCAAAAACAATTCACAGACCAGAAACAGATTGAGATTGAGAAATAATAGGGGCCCCATCTGTCTCATTCAAAAATCAATATTCTTTAATTTCTCAGGCAAAACATGTCTCATATTTGCACACAAAAATGAGATCATAAGTGAACTTACTATGTCTTTGTTTAAAATATGAATAACCAAAGTATGCTGGCAATTGTTGGAAATATGAAATTTCTTAAGCAATTCTCACCCCCCATTAAATATGAAGTTCTCCACAGAGCATTAGCAAATTGCTCATTTATAAATATATGAATTAGTTTAGACAATTTTGTCATCAAAACCTAGAGTTAATAAATATTAAATGGAACAACTATCAGGGTATGAAAACAAATCTGAGCTATTCAGCAGCTGTTTAGTTCTTTTCAGATAATTTATATTTGTTTGGAATAGAATTAATGTAACGAGGAGTGGAAAAAACTGAGACAACCCCACGTCTCACTGTCTTTGCTTAACATGGTGATCTTTCTCATTTTTGTTTTAGTATTTGACTACAAATGAACCAGCCTCCATATTTTTAGAAATTCTGCTATTATCTAGGTTGAGGTCTAGCTGGAAGACAAGGGAAAAGCAGGTGGAAAATCACATCATTTTCTTGTTTTAAAGACTAAGCATGAAATCACATATCAGTTTCAGTTCTTTTTGACTGGATGAGACATATTTACATGGATCGCCTGGGCTGCATGTCAATGGTGGTTAATATCAGCCACAACGAGGAAAGAAGAAGAAACAGGATCAGCACAGCTGTATTCATAAACTTTACCTCACTCATCTGGGGACAAAAACTCAGAAAAGACTTCATGAGCCGCCAGGTCATCGGGCTGCTCAAACTCTTCCCGTGCTGATTACTCTTCCTCTGAAATGCTTTATATATATGTATGTATCTATTGACTTGAGAATTTTGTACATTGTATTTTATTCATTTTGAAGTCCTCACCCCTTCCCCAACCTAACATAATACCACTCACCAAAATTTCAGGTCCTTCTATTATTTGTCTTTTATATTAAAAAATATATATTTAATTTTATTTATGTGAATGGTGTTATGCCTGCATGTAAGTGGACCCCTATTGTGCAATGGCCTCAGAGGACAGAAGAGGATGTCAGATGCCCTGGAACTGGAGTTACAGACAGTTGTCAGCCACCATGTAGGTGCTGGGATTGGAACCCAGGTCCTCTGCAAGAGCAACCAGTGCTCTTAATCCCTGAGCCATCTCCCAGCCCCATCTTTCAATTATTTTTTAACGGCCTATTAAATCTAATCTGTTTCTAAAGTGCTCCTGAGTGTTGGTCTATTCCTTAAAGTCTGTTCAACCTAACAAGCATCACACCAGTAGGGGAAACAGATTCTCCCTCTCACAGCATCTCAAACTGCTAATAAATCCTCAGATTTATTATTTATAAAATCCTATGATTTTATTTTTTGTTTGGGTTTTGGCATCAAGGTAATATTGACTACAGGAAAGAATTTGGGACTGTTCCTTTTCTTTTTAAAAATATTTCATGTATTATTTTCATTTTATGTGTATCAGTGTATTGCCTGCATGAGTGTAAGTGCACCCATGTCATGCAATGCCTATGAAGGTCAGAAGATGGCATAAGATTCCCCTGGAACTGCAGTTAAGGAAGGTCATAGCCACCATGTCAGTGCTGGGACTCAAACCCATGCCCTCTTCAAGAATAGTCAGTGCTCTTAACCACTGTGGAGCTATCTCTTCAGTCTGTCCATTTCTTTTAAGAAATAATTTGAGAAGTATTAGCTTTTCCTTAGTTGGGTAGAATTCTGTGCTGAATTCATCTGGTCCTGGGCTCTTTTTAATTGGGGGATTTTTAATTACTGCATCTAACACCTTGGTTGCTGTATATCTGCTTCAATTATTTATGTTATTTTGACAAATTTATCCATTTCTTTTAGTTCGCTAGTTTAATGGAAAATAAAGTATGTCCTTAAGGTTTTTTAATTTCTTTGGGTATTTGTGATGTTTTCCCTTCCATCTCTGAGCTTATTAATCTCCATGCATTCTCTCTTCCTTTTGGTTGATTTTGCTAAAAGTTTGTCAACCATGTTCATCTTCCCAGAGAATCAAGTCTTCATTTCCTTGCTTCCTTTTAATGTTTTCTTCATCTCTGTATCATTAATTTCAGTCTTGAACTTATTTTTTATCCCCATATTCTCTTTCTCTTTATGTGTCATTGTTTTTGACTTTCCAAGGACTTCAAGTGCTTCATTATGTTATCAATATGTGATACCTCTCATTTTCTAATATAGGCACTTAACCCTATGAATTTTTGTGTTAAGATTCCCTTCCTTGCATCCCATAGATTTTGATATGTTGTGTTTTCTTTTTCATTCAGTTATAGGAATTTTAAAATTTCCTTCCATTTTTTCCCCTTGATCCAGTTTCCATTCTGTGGTGTGTTGTTTAGTTTCCATGAGTTTATGTACTTTCCACTTTCCTATTGTTGTTGGTATCTAGAGCCCTTACTTTGTGGGTAGATGAAGAACAGGGTGACATTTCCATTTTCCTAAATTTCTGGATGCTTGGTTCATATCCCAATATGTGGTTGAATTTAGAGAAACTTCCATGGGTTACTAAGAATAAAGTTTATTCTTTGGAGTTCGGGTTGAATATTGTGTAGATATCTGTTAGGTCCTTTTGTTTATGGTGTCCTTTACTTCTAGAGTTTCTCTAGTTTTTGCCTAGTTGACCTATCTACTGGTTACAATGGAGTACTGAAGTCACCCCCTCTCATCGTGTTGAGTCAATGTGTGATTTTATATCTAATAAGTTTCTTTTATGAAATTGGTTGCCCATGTTTGGTGATTCAAATTCAATATTGTCTTCATGTAGGTGTCCTTTAATGAGCGTGAAGTGACTTTTCATAGCTCTTCTGACTAGTTTTATTTTGAAGTATTTTCTCACATATTAGAATAGTCATACCTGCTTTAGTCCCAGTTCCATTTGCTTATAATTGCTTTTTTTCATCCTGTTAACCTAAGATACTGTCAGTCATTGATGGAATGTTTGGTTTAGTGAGGGAGCAAATTGATGGATCCTATTTTCTAATTCAGTTAGTTTGTGTCTTTTTATTGTGGAACTGAGGCCATTAATATCAAGGGTTATTGTTTATTAATTTCTACTATGTTGGAATTGTACTCTTGATTTTTCTTAGAATTATTTCCTTTAATGCTCTGGATTCTTAAAATTTATTATTTGTACCTTCTTAGGGGGGTTAATCTTTTCTTTAGACTGAAGTACCATTTGTTACGTGTACATAAATTACTTAAATCTGCCATGCTCTTTTATGACTTGTAATATATTGGCCCAAGTCCTGGGCACTGAAAAGTCAGCCATTATTCTGATGGGCCTTTCTTTAAATATAACTTTATCCTTTACTTTCACAACTTTTGCTATCTTCTTTGTTCTGTACATTTCTGTTTTGAATATTATTTGATGATGGGAGTTTCTTTTCTGATCCTTTTTGGTGTTCTCTATGCCTCGTGTATCTATGTATCTCTTTCCTTAGATTTTGGAAGTTTTCTTCTACAGTTTTGTTACAACTATATTCTGTGCCTTTGACCTGCTTTGTTTCACCCTCTTTTATACCTATCATTCATAGGTTTGGTCTTTTAATAGTGTCCCGCTGATCCTGCAGACTACTTTTCCGGGTTATTTAAAATTTCCCCACTTCCTTTGATTGAGCAATATATTTCCTGAGCTTCTTTTTGAGTTCCAGAGTTTTTCATTAAAGTTTTATTTCAGTTTTGGTTTTGTTCAGAGATTCTATCTCTATTGAATTCTAACTTTCTATCTTGAATTGTTTTTGTTATTTCATTCAACTGATAGTGTTTTCATGGTCTTCATTCAGTCTTTATTCATATCCCCTTTGAGTTCCTTGAACATATTTGTAATTGCTACTTTAAAATCATTGTCTTGTGCATCACCTAGGCTGCTGTTCTCAGGAAACATTATTACAGGGATGCTAATTTCCAGATGAGACATACTGTCTTGGGTATATCTGTTGTGTTTTTATGAGATCTAGGCATCTGGACCTGTGTCATTGGTGGTGATTCTTGGTATGGGTATGTGATCTGGTCTTTGTTGAGTGGTTATATGTATCTTTGTTTGCTCTTTCCCCCACTTGTCAGGTTGTGGCCCAGATGACTGCTGCTTGGGTTGTGTCTCGGGCCACTGTGTGTTGATGTGTGAATAGGGTGTCAGGAGTTCAGCTAGGAATGCATTCAATTTCCGAGTATGAGGTTCCTGTAGAGTCTCTGTGTAGTTCTGGTGCAGCAGTGTGGCCTGTGTGACTGATAGATGAGCAGGCTGGCCAACAGGTCTGTGTTGATTTTTAATTTGTAGGATGGGAAAATCCAGTTGGAGGGTAACCAAAAAAGAAAAAAAAAAACTTGCTAATGCAACAATTGACTAGTACTGTCTGAGATGACATACTGGGTACACATTAACCAAGCTGTGTCACTGCAACTCCTGTGCCACCTCAGCTAGTACAGGGTGAGTGGGGAGGCAGAAAAAGTGGGGCCAGGACTCTTACCTCTCTGGGGATACTCACAGGACTAGGATGTGCAAGAAGCTGCATGATCTATGTAGCCTGGGCACTGGTAGGATGACAGGAAACACTGGAATTGGGAAACTCAGAATTCAGTGTGGCAGGACTCACAAATATGGTAGGTGCATAAAAGTACAACTGGAGCAAGGCAGCAGAAGGCTGTGGGTGGGGAACTCAACGGGCACGGCTCAGAGAGTCTGCAGGTCTTTGGTGTGTGTGGGTCTGAGGGATTGAGCAGACCTGACAGCTGAGATGGCAGGACATGAACTCACCAGGCAGGGGGCACTTGCACATCTCTGCGGGAATGGTTGTGCAAGGCCTGAGCAGACCTGAGAGCAGAGATGGTGACATGGAGCCCTGATGATGCTTTTATGACCATGCTGTCCTTACTGTCCTGCCGGTGATTCTCTTTCCCGCCTTCACTTTTCCCCACAGATACTTGTTGCTTTCCTTAGGCAGGTGTGACCTAGAAACAGGGCTTCAATACTTACAGTTTATTTTGATTGTAATAATATTTGCCTGAATAGCTGCATAGTTCATCCTTTCTCTTATGTCTCCAAGTGCCTTTAACCAGCAGAGTCTTTCCTGGTCACATCACCTGAACAGCTTCCCTGTGGATATTCCTCCAGTATTCTCTCACCCAAATGATACATAGCACAGACTACAATAGAAGTCCTCTGTACTTGATAAGTGCTTCCATTTACCACCTATATAATGAAGTCCCCATGGCACTAAATATGGTGCCATTTTTCCTCAACATTTCTATGCCCAAGATATAAAATGTTGACCCATAATTGTTCCTTGAGCCACAGTGGTATGACTGTGGCTGTTGCTCAGGGTCAGAGCACTTAGCTAACATGCAGGAGATTCTGGTTCCTCCCCATTACTGGAGAAAAAGGTTGAGCAACAATAATTAGTATTTGTGCTAACAGGATTTGAAAATATAGGTTGTATTTTTTCCATTATGAATTTAGTTTAAAGTTAATTATAATCTTAACAATTTGAGCTGTCATAATATGTAAACATAATTTTCTGTTTTTCTATTTCAAGGTCATGTTTCTTTAAAATGTTTTTATAATATGACTTTTGAATTCACATTATTAGACATTTTCTTACAAAAATAGCTTAGTAATTATATATATATGACTTTGAAGAACTTTATTATGGATAAACTTTTATGCATTTGAAATCAGTCAATTTTGGTAAGGTCCTACAATTGGATTTATAGTGACAAAGGATGAAGATATTCCAAAATATCTTTATAAATATTGCATATCAATTCCTTTCTAGAAGGACTTTGCCAACTTGCATTCTAAGATGGGTTTATTGAATTTCACATAAATTTTTTACAAACTTTATTATTATGGATAAACTTTTATGCATTTGAAATCAGTCAATTTTGGTAAGGTCCTACAATTGGATTTATAGTGACAAAGGATGAAGATATTCCAAAATATCTTTATAAATATTGCATATCAATTCCTTTCTAGAAGGACTTTGCCAACTTGCATTCTAAGATGGGTTTATTGAATTTCACATAAATTTTTTACAAACTTTAGTCGCAAAAAAAATAGATTCTATATTTCAAACACAGGTTTCTTATGCCAGGAACACATTAATTTATTATTTGTCTTTTTGATTAGTAATGAATGTTACATAATTAAATTTATAAATCACATTGTTTCCTAAGTCACATGTTTTAAATAAGTAGTTTTTCATGTTTTAAAACATGCTTTGTTTATTTTCACTCCTACCTGATCTCTACAGTGGAACTTCTTGTCTCTAAATTAAAAGCAATTAATATCTATATATTTATTTAACTGAGAGAACATCATCTCCTCTTTCTTTGGAAAAAATAGATATGTCTAATTTTTAAATTCCAGAAAGTAGTATCTTAATTCTCAAAATACGTTACAAAGATTATTAGTACAGGTGCAGGAGAGATGTCCCAGGAGTTAAGAGCACTGGCTGCTCTTGCAGAAGGCCTGGGTTTGGTTTGCAGAATCCACATGACAACTAACAATCACTGGTAACTCAGTTCCAGGGGATCTGAAGCCCTCTTCCTGCCTCTGTGGGCACTGCATAACACTGGTGCACTCACATACACACAAGCAATACACTTATCACTTAAAAATAAGTGGATCAAAAAAAGAATTTAAGAGGATGGCATGTTAAGAATCGAAGGTAGGAATTGAATAGGCAGTTAGGATAAGAAGACCCCAAAGAAATGTAGCCAGTTTCTTGGCTAAAAGTCAAAGTGATCTTAGGCCTCTTGGCAACATACTCTCTTCCAAAGGCCAAAAATGTCAAAAGCATTTGGGAGCTTGAATCCAATCCTTAAAAGATTTTAGGGTTACCTCTTCAGAGGGGGGAATGTTGGAGGGAAGGGAGTGGGCATGGATTTGATCAAAACACCTTATATGCATGTATGAAATTCTCAATAAATTATTTGTTTCAAAAAAGATAATTAATACATTAATAAATGATTAAATGGATGAGTACAAGAATGATTGAATTCTTAAGGTTTGGTATGGATTTTTCTCAGAAAGTGACTTATTTATGGCATAATGTATTTAAAGCAAAGACTTCTTTTTATCTGTTTTGTTAGATAAGACCCCATGTAGCACAGGTGGGCTCACACTTGCTATGTATCAAAAGATGACCTTGAGCTCTTGAACCTCTCAATTTACCTCCTGGGTACTAAGATTACAGTTGTTCACTAAAATGGTCAGTGTTAAATAAAGGACTTCTACCTTTAAGTGCATTGTTGTCTCCTCAAACACAGATAGGAAACCCCAGATTTATACATGAAAAAATAATTTTCCTTTTAAGTTATCCACCAACAGAATATAAATAACAGAAAATCCGAGAATCGGCAAACACAGTGCTATTATTTGTGAGCATGGACCTAGAAAATGTCCAAGTTATAAGAGCTGGAGTGATGGCTCAGTGGTTAAGAGCACGAGATGTTTTGCTAGAACACCAGGGTTCAGTTCCCAGAACCCACATGGCAGCTAACAACCCCATCTGTAAATCCAGTTCTAGGGAATCTAACACCCTTTTCTGTCTTCCATAGGCATTGCATGCATGAGTACATAAATGCATCCAAAGCACTCCTACACATAACCTGAAAATCAACAAATATTTCCAAGGTATAAACAAAGTTTTTTTTTAAATGACTTGTTAACCAGTGAATCTCAATGACAAATATTAGGAGTCAAACAGAGGTCTTCTCAGTGCCCATTTTTGGAGATTAAAAACTGCACAAATTGTATGCTCCCTGTGATTCTCCACGTTGTTGAGAATGTGTTCTTCCTTTCACAGGACTGCAGGTTTACTGCCAAAAAATGTAATTTGGTTACACCCTATTAAAAGATGGAAGGGATGTTCCAGTACAAAACTGTATTTTATAAGTAGAGTAAAATATATTTATCTACACTAAGTGCTGAAATTTAAGAATAAACAATTAAGGGGCTGGAGAGATGGCTCAGCGGTTAAGAACACTGACTGTTCTTCTTGAACCCAGGTTCGAATCCCAGCACCCACATGGCAGCTAACAACTGTCCATAACTCCAGTTCCAGGGGATCCAACAACCTCTTCTGTCTTCCACCAGCATTGCGCGACACGGGAGCACTTACCTACATGCAGGCAATACACGAATACACATAAAATAAAAACAATAAATAAAATATTATAAAAAAGAATAAATAATTAAGCACTATCAACTCAAACTGTGTATCTGAAAACTTGAAGATCCAGTCTATAAAGCCTGACTCCGAAGTAATATTCATATTAATACAACATGAATTGAGCCATAATACTGATTGCAGCAAACAATATTGGGACATAGTTTGAAAACAATGGAAAATCATTTCTTATTGCCATGACCAATTATGCTTGGACTGTGTTGTTTGAAATAAACCCCGAGTCTGGGCAGATCATGACCACAGCAAACAAATCACCTACTTGTATGTTGTAATTAGTTTTCTAGGCTGCTGATTTTCAGTAACAGTGACAAAATGAGTGAGAGCAGAGTGGGAAGATGTATGTATTTCCTTCTGGTGGAAGACACACTTTCTGTTCCCAGCACTACTATTTGCTTGTTATGGAACTTGAACAAGAAGTTTGTCATTCTCAACCTTGGATTCTTCAAGTGTAAAGTCATGATCTTAAACCCTTCTCTTTCTGAAAATTGTTTGAAATAATAAATTCCCACATAGATTTACAGACTGTTGGTCATTCTTTTGGACCCCTTATGAAATTTCAATTTAGACACTGTCTTAACATACACTGATTACCCTAATGACTTCAAGTTTCAGCTAAAATTAGTTTAGTTGCAGTTAAACAATACAGCAGGCAATACAGTTCATAGTTTAATGACACTTATTTATGGGACTTAGCTAACACTTAACACTCCAGGAAACATAAAGGAACTACCACAGGAGATATTTCTTCTATTTAAAAAAATTAGGATAGGCCAGCCATGGTGGCACACACCTGTAATCCTAGTACTTGGGAGGCAGAGGCTCTTGGATCTCTGTGAGTTCAAGGCCAGCCTGGTCTACATAGTGAGTTCCAAGACAGCTGGGGCTACAGAGATACCCTATCTCGAAAAGACCAAACAAGAAATAATAATAAATTAGGATAAAAGAACAGCATTTCATAGAAAATATTTAAGAGATGCATCAACACAGGCTTTGCTAATTAGGTTTGGAAACGCAATATTTTGTTTGACATGTATGACCCTGGTGCAGGCTTCTTCTTCTTCTGCAGAGGCATGCAGAGAGACAGTTTAATACTTTGGAAGACTCTCAGCCTCTACCTAGAACAGCTCACACATCTTAATGCAGAATACGTTTTCCTGTGGTGAGACCATTTCAGGTCCTTTGAGAGAACCCACATAAAAGAGAAATTGAGGTGGCCTGAATAATTTAACAGTTACATATAGCTCTCTAAAATATTAAAGACAATAGGGTCAACACAGAGTTCACAGAGATCCGAGTATGATGCTGGTCTCTTCCTTGTACACTGGAGGATTGGCTGCACTGACATTTATGTGTTATGATGGTGTTGCAGTGATTACATTGGAACTAATAATGACTTTAATATAAATAAACCCAGGTAAACAATATTCAGACTTTTACAAAAGGAAAGAGTTCAAACAACTTGAGCTTTCTTTGGACTACTGAGGTGATAGCAAATATCATTTGATTTTGAAGTACACTCCATTTTGGAAACTTTTAAATAAATTTATTATAAATAGAATCTGTTAGGTAAGCTATGTATTTTCTGAAAAAATATGATAAGCTTGATAATATCTTTTTTGAGACAGGGTCTCCCATTAGCCACAGCTGGCTTGGAACTCACTATGTATACCTCGCTGTTTTTGATCTCACAGAGCTCTCCCTGCCTCTGCCTCCCAAGTGCTGAAATTAAAGGTGTCGACCACCACACCCAGCAATAATTATTTTTGAAACTAGAAGCAAGAGTGTGAGTGCATCATACTCTGTCAGTGCACTGACAGAGAGGAAGTGCAAATTCCTTAAGTTGCAGTGAGAGAGCAGTTGGATCATATGTAAGTTTGCACTGACATGGTTTGAAGTGCCACGTCATTTTATTTCATATAATGCATATGAGACTCAAACCAACTTTATCTTTATGCCCTCTGTCACACTATATATTGTGCTTCCGGTACCCACATGTGTGGGGAGCCCCAAAAGGACCCACGTTTTGTTTGATTGCAAGTCTTTGCCTCAGACACCTATAATATGCCATGAATCTTTTTACTTCTAAAATATAGATTTACTCTTCTTTTGCATACGAAGACCATGAACTTATAAAAAAATATTTCTATCCAGTATGAGTGAAGTGACATTTTCAAATGCCTTGATTAAAGTACCACACTACTTGGTGATGATAATAATGATGATGATGTTGATGATGATGATGTTGAGTAGGATGAGGATGATGATGATGATTTTGAGGCAGGGATTCACTGTGTAAATCTGGATAACTTAAAGCTCACTATATAGACCAGGTTGGCCTTGAACTCACAGAGATCTGCCTTCCTCTGCCTTCCCAGTGCTGAGTGAAAGGCGTGTATCACCATGCTCAGCACCTGCTTTACTACTATTTTTAAGAACACTGTTTTGTTTTGAACTTCCTCATATTGTAGATTTCCTTCACCTTCTTAAGAGATATGAAAAGTTGATATAAATGGAGATGAGTCTAGTTTTCCAAATGGATACTTTCTAGTGTAAGGTGACTATTTAAGGTAATCAGTGTTAAATCCCACTGCAGTGTATGTATGTTTTATATCCTCCTGGCATTTAAGAAAATCCACAGTGTGTCCTAGACTATCTAGGCCTCATTCAGGAGAAACTTTAGGCCTACAAAATGCTGCTTCCTAATCTGGAAAATAGTCCGAGAGCAATAACAGTTAAGTGCTGAAGGAACTCTGCAAATCACAGGGACACTCCACAGTATTTGACAGTTTTGAATTGCTTTCAGAAACATGGTTTCCTAGGAAGTCTACTTTGCATAATCCTGTGAAAAAGATTTGTAAAGGAAAGGTGCATTCCTAGCAGAAATAGCTCAGTCAGCTAACGGCCTGGGTAGATACTGAAGATTCAGAACTCAATGCCTGGAGTAGACATTGCTGAGCAGAACTACAAAGTTAGAGAAAAACATTACCTATCAAGTTGCAGTTCTGCTTTCTTGCGAATTGAAGCCAATATTCCTTTTCCCAGTGTCTTTATTAAGGTTAATAAGTGAAAAAAATTATCTATCTGCAGAATACAACAAATTTGTATGTAACCATTGTAAAAGTGGTCACCATAATAAATTAACATAGCCATCAGCTCACATAGTCATTCTTTACCTGTGTGCATGTGCACATGGATAATAATTAAAATTAGGTTTTTGTGAAGCAATTTTCAAGTTTACCACATATTATAATGAACTTACTCTTTATACTGTCTAACAGATGTCCAAATCTTATTCCTCTTGAATTGAAATTTTGATTATACCTCCTTTAACCTCTGACAAACATTGCTGGACCCTCTGCCTCTAGGAGCTTTAGACTCTAGGATTCTACATGTGTGTCACATAATATCATATTTTTTTTCCAGGGCTTGACTTATTTCATGTCTATGTTCATTCATTGTTTTTCATATGGCAGAACTTTCTTCTTATTTGAGGCTGTTTAATATTGTATTACATTTTTGTACTTCATTTCCTCATCCGTTGAGCTGTTGCTCAACACCTAGATTCCATATCTTTGGACTATGGAGGATAATTTCACTAATGTCATTTAATGTAGACTAGCCAGAGTGACCATAGCTGTATTATACATACTCCCTGTTAATGACTATGAGAAAGTTACTCTTATTCATTCATTGATCATAGTAAAATAGTCTATTGACAGTGCTATTTCATGGATGCCTCATTGGTGTGTACCACAAGGAAAACAATAACAATTGTTAGAATTATCATTTGAAGTAAAGTTCAGGTCATTTTTTTTTCCACTTTTGTCCCTTGATAGACAGTTCTTGCAGCTTGCATTTTTCTCCTACATGGTTACAGGACTCACTCCTCCATAACGGCCTTTTTATTGTTTTTATTATTTATTTAATAACCATATAATTAGAAGAAGCATTTCATTACAACAGCATTGACATATTCAATAACAATTTCCAGAGCTAAGATGCATCTCTTCCAAAATTGGCTGTAAATTCTTAGGTTTACAGTTGAATTAATGCAGTTATACAATATTGTACTCCATAAAAACCCTATAAGACATAAAATTAAATGAGGTTTTAAACTTTAAAAAAAGATCTCCATTTCTTTATTAAAATACACAGTTTCGTACAGAAAATTCATGTTTAATACAATTGACACTAAGATGCACATACGTTTCTAATCTCTATATATCTGATTATTACTAGTCACAGTTGGTTACTTTCTGAGCTCCTTGGCATCTGAGCATGAGTATAAAGTCATCAGGTAGATTTCAAACAACTCTATTTAGTATATTTCTGTGAGTGCCATAGACATGCCAGTAACAGAAGTCACATCTTCCTCCTTCTCAGGGAGATTCCTTTATGTAGCCCGATTTGGACTGTGACTTCTGATCTTCATGACTCAACTTCTCAAATTCAGGGACTAAACACACGCCTTACTACAACCAGCCTTCAGTCATGTTTTATCACATTTGTTTTTCAAAATTAAACTACTTAGTTAAAAATCTACCAACATGGGGCTGGAGAGATGGCTGAGAGATGAAAAGATCTTGCAGTAGTTGGACACTCCAAACAGCAATGAAGGGAAATGGGCTTATGGGGCCTGCCACTTACTGATTATCTATTACTAACTTACAGATATTGGGCTAGAGGAGGATATGTCCAGGCATATCCTGCTGTGATCATTAGCTGCAAAATCTGGGCTACATAGACAACCATAGGTAAGGTCTGTTGGACACTAAATAAAAGAAAATCTTCTAAATGAGGAAGGAGATTTTTTTTGCGGAGAATTTTTTTTGCAAAGGAGGGCTGACAGATGAGAGACAGAAATAAGACAGGGTAGGGGAGAAAGTAACCAGAATGCATTACTGTAAAAATTTTTCAAAGAAAAAAAGTTTATTAAGAAAATAGACAAATTTTTAACAGATAAATATAAATTTAGTACAGCTTCAGAATATAACCTTAACTTGTAAATACACATCTGTATTTAAAATTTACCATTTTTATTAAAGGTTGTATTATTGAATAGTTGCAAATTTCATATAATATATTTGGCCATATTTAGAATGGCATCCCCTATCTATACCAGTCTTGACCCCTTACCACATGATACAATTTCATTATATATATATGTGTGTGTGTGTGTGTGTGTGTGTGTGTGTGTGTGTGTGTGTGTGTGTGTAAACCAAATTTATGTCGCCAAATGCTCTTTGGTGTGAGCCAATCTGCAGGAGTCTACTGGAGCCTAGATAACTCTACCCAGCATCACACCTTTAAAGAAGACCGACTCTGCTCCCAGGAGCTATCACCTTCCATTGTTTCCCCAGCTCGAGTTCAGGGTCCTTACTAACTTCTCTATTGTTCTAGGTTTTTGTCTGGCTTGAGCTTGTGTAGGTCTTTTGCATTGGTATGAGTTTACATGAGTAACTGACCAGCTGCCTGGAAAACTCTTTCCTTGTTATCATGAATCACCTCTGGCTCTTTCAGTCTTTCCATACCCTTTTCTACAATGACCCCTTAGCCGAGGGAAGCAGAGGTTTGGAATAGGTAGCCTATTCGAAGATAATCACCCTACAGTCTCTTGTTTTCTGTATGTTGGTCAATTGTGGGCCCCTGGGTTAATCAATATTGTATGACGAATCTTCTCTGGTGCGAGTTAGGAGACACATTAGTCTATGAGTATAACAAGTCATTAGGAGTCATTTTAATACTGTGCTTATTATTAAGCAAAACAATATCAGGCTTTCCCCTATCGCCTGTGACCTGAAACGCTCATTTCTACTGGCTACTTTCATAGTGCTGGAAGGTGAGATGCATGCTACCAAAAGAGAAAAGCAATTAACTTTGCCTATCTGTGAATCCTGTGAGTTACAACTGCCTTTTCAAGATATGCTTATTGATACAGTAGTGGCACAAATGTTTTGAGAGTAACCAACTACTTTCTGACTGGATTTATGGTCCCTTTACAAGATAGAGCCCATATCTGACACTGATATAAAATTTACCCATTTTAAGAAGATGTTCTTACAAATAAACATGCTGGAGAAACTGTTAGTTTCTGTTGAGAGTCCCAGCATTTAAAAGAGACATGACATAAATTTTAAAGCATAAAGTCAATCTGTTAACTGAAAGCAACACATTTTATGCATAGGATTTCAAATCATTTTTAATGGATAAAAAGTCTTTGCATTGGCCGGTGTGAATATGTTTGAGTGTGTATTTATTATCAAGAAATTTGTGTTGCCATGTTACTGTCTTCTAAATTAAATCTAAGATAAATTCATACCTTGCTAGGAATGAGACAGCATTATAAATTTTCAACACTCATTTGAACATCTTTGGAGTTACATACTGTTGAGAATATACATATAATGATACTTGCTATGAAGAAACATCTGTTTTACTAGGGAGATAAAAGACACCAGCCAATGGTTTCCTTATTAGGTACATTTTATTTCTATTTTCCTTCAGAAAGAACAATTAGGCATGGGTTCTACAGGAGACAACAAAGCATCTAAACCTCTTACATGCAAAGAATAGAAAGCATTTTTTAAAATCCACTCAAATATAA
Source organism: Nannospalax galili (assembly GCF_000622305.1). NCBI lineage: Eukaryota > Metazoa > Chordata > Mammalia > Rodentia > Spalacidae > Nannospalax > Nannospalax galili. The sequence continues at coordinate 746,122 of NW_008332088.1, forward strand.
TTGCTTTTCAGTTACAGATGCATTTCAGAATTTTTATGCTCATGTTTATCTTTTCCAAACAGTTGTCATCTGTTCAGCGATTCAATAACTAACATTCAAGAATTTAAATTTTTTAAAAATTGGTGTGTACGTGTGATTGCTTGCATATATGTATGCACATTATATATGGGCCTGGTTTCCATGGGGGTCATGAGAAGACATCGGATCCCTTGTAACTGGAGTTACATGTGATTGATAGCTGCCATGCTGGTCCTGAGAATAAAACCTCGGTCCTCTGCAAGAGCAGCAAGTGTTCGCAATCACTGAGCCAACTCTCCAGCAGCAGCGCTCACACATGTTTGGCCTATTTTAATATCAGCTGTTAAAGTAAGCTACATTATCAGGAATTAAAACAATGGAGGTTCATGTTTTAAAGCATACAGAATGTGGACCATACTGACTTATTGGAGCAGCAACATAGACAGATATCAAATTTGAGGTCAAAATTTTTAATTCTTTATTTTCTCTATATTTTGAAACTTTCATGTTGACTTATTTTAGTGGAGAGAAGAAACGTAAAAATGTCTTCATGGCTTTGATTTCCATATGAGTTTTCCATAAAATACCAAAACTATGTTTCAGGATTTTTTAATATTAACCATTTTGACAAATTTTGTTCAAAATGTTTCCTTTAAATCCCTAGAGTCATATACTTTACTAAAAAGGATTTTTTGTTTTAATATAATAAGTTGACTATTTCTCAGAATATTTCTCTTCTCTCTGGACATGCTACCTACACACAAGTGGATTGTTCTGTGTGTGAAATTTCTATTTTTCCCACAATGAGTCCTGTTTTCTTTCTGTTTGGCTTTGCTGTTCCTGAGCCTTTCTCCATACTTTTACCATATTTCAAGATGCACATGATTTCTACTTTGATGTTTCTAAAGTTAAGTTTATGTTTGTAACTTTAAACATTTTTTTAGTTCTGTGAATGAATAATTACTCAGTGTTTTCTCCCAGTTCTTGTTGGATCTTTCTCTTCAGCCTCCTCTTTTGGATATTTCAGACTTCTTTATTTAAATTTCCCTTACGTCATGATGAAATCGTTATCACATGATGAAATTGTTATCCTGTGCATCCATACACAGGATATTTTTCTTCACTTTGCCATGTTTCTGGTCTTAGGTTACATTGTAGATAAGAACATTTTATTTAAATAAATTTATTAAAATTTAGAAGATTCACTTTGAGGAGAGGATAAGATGTAAAGTACTTAGCTTTCAATGAAATTTCCCAAAAACCTTTTATGCAATGTATTATTATATACCAATAATAGCATGCATAATGTTTCAATATTTGCTTTATATCCTATGACAGGAACCAAACACATGGTGTTTCTCACCTACAACATGCATGTGCACATGTTTTTATAAAGGAATTTTGGATATTTTCAAAGCCTCCTATACACTGGCATACATTTGCCAAGCAACGGTCCATTAGTCTAAAACAGCAAAATTGGCTTTTTCATAATTTAGCAGAAACTCTCACAATTCTATTAATCTATAGAGGCATTTTCTTCAAACAATATTTACAGTATTTATCAACCCTTTTTATAGAATTTTTCAGCACCTGTACATTTTATAATTTTCAAAAAACTATATATTTTTTCAGTTTGCTTTTATATTAACTATTATCAGCAGGACTAAAGTAATTCTCTAATTTCTCTAAAAGGAAATCCCTAAAGTGGTATATGTATGTAAATATCATCCTGAAAAAGATAAACAAAAATTTGCTACCGAACATGATAAGTCCTCTACTGTAAGGGATTTTCTTTTTAGATTATGAAAAATATATTCAGAGGGGTTATGTAACTGTTGTGTGATAAATGTGTAGAAATCAGATAAGCAGAAAGGATGAGATGGAGTATATGATTCCTGATGTTGTGGGTTCAGAGGAAAAGACAACATATTCTGGAAAGTGCTCCTTGAGAAGGCAGATGTGCTGCTAATATGTAGATTGGCTACTAAGGTTCATAGTCTAAATTCAGTTTTTCACTTCAGCTTAAATTTTTATCATGAATTTAAACAATATCTTGCATATTCATGGTATTTGCTTTTTTAAGCTTTTTGCTCTTATGATCCATAAAAGGTTATTTCTGTAGAATATAAATTGAAGTTGAAGACTTTTATCATCCATCAAATGAAAAAAATGTCTTATTAATGTATCAATATAGAATTATCCATTATTCCGATCAATTATTGACCTTTGAATTGTATTATCCAATAAATAAGGGTCTTTAAAAACTGAGGTTGAACATTCATCAAATTTTCCATAGCAGAGATTCTCACAGTGACAGTGAATTGCTGGAAGAAGCTTCAGTCTGAGCATATGTAATGCATCTTCAAATCATGAGATAATGGGGCTGACATTTGCAGTTATATTAAATTTAATCTCCCAGTGGGGAAACAGAGATCTATGGGAGTTAATATAACTTTTTTTAAAAATTCTCCAGGTTGACTGTGATTATGAATCCTATGAAGCTTAGGGGCCATGGCATAAATGAAAATGAAAACTAGAGTTTCATGCATTAGACATTTCCTGAATCACTTTAAAATTGAAATTATGAATGAAAACACAGAAACAGTAACTACTTTGAGCCTTTAGAATATTAACCTGTCTAGTATTACACTGTTGTTAAAAGTATTCCTTATAAAAGGAAATAAATGTAGAATAATTATGAAGTTGAGGTGAGAGAACAAATGTTTAGGAAATGCAAGAATAAAGCATTGCTTTGAGAAGACGCCTAAAGACATCATTCTCTTCTGACGATGCTGAAATTTTAACAGCGTTCCACAGGCATCTCTTTGATACACTCAGAACTTCCTGTTGTAGTCAATTGCTACTGAAGATTCAATTATCACCAGTTACATTTTCATCTATTACTTTGACTGCTCAGAAAAAAGTCTAGCTGTCAAGCTGACCTGTTCCCTGTTCTGTTCTGGACCAGCAGGAACTGACCACTCAAAAATAATAAACTCATCTTCCATTTTAAAATACAATTTCAAATTTGATTTTCAACCTCCAAAGAATATTTGTTATTCTTTTAATCCCTGTTCCTCATCCTTGGCACTGTATTTATTTCCTTTTAACACAAATACATGTAGTTTTGATGCAAAAGTTTGAGTGAATGCTAACATTTCTTCATACTCTTTCCCTCCCTCCTTATAAATCCGTCCCTCAATCTTTAGTCCATGCATGCAGGTGACATTTCAGAGCTTGGTGTCTAAACCATAAACCAGGAAATAAATTTCAAGCTTTGCAAGAGATTTATGGGTTATAAGTCTGAATAATGCATATTATTCTGCAAAGGGTTCAGGTAGGGCCAGACTTGTATGGTTTAGGATAAATAGGTAAAATTGTTTTCTTCTTTTCATCTTGGTCTTTTTGTTTTAACCTTTTAAAAGACATTTTGCAATATTTCAACACTTGTATATTGCTTGATAAATAATTAAATCATATAACTAGGTCATAACATTTAAATAATGCACTTTTCCGCCTATGATTTATAATATTATATGTACCCATGCTGTGTAATTTATTCATTGTGAGGGAAGATTTTATGCAAGTTTTACAATTTCTTTCCTAAATCTTGACTGAAGCCTAGAGATTGATGAGAGAGGACAGGCTGCCCATAACGTCATCATGACATTTGTGAAGGCACCGCTCGTTTTCCACTTTCAAGCCTCCAGCCGAATTAAGCACTTTTTAACCTCAGGTGAAAATTAATATGGAAGGCTCAAGTATCACCTGTTCACTTTAATTTGCTTCCAATTTATCACATTCATTGTTATCATTCTTGTCACCCTTCCTCTCAAAAATACCTTATATTTTGAGGTATTTTGCAATTTGGAAAATATCCTTACAGATTTCACTGCAAGCTATTATATCTTTCAAGCAGTTTCCACTGACCACCAAATTATGAAGGTATAATTACAGTCTGGTTTATTTTGTTAATGACACTGTGTCACACACTGTAATTTAGGTTCACAGTTCTGGAATTTTAAGGCTGAGGTCACAGTCTTCTGAGGGTTCCTTGCCAGCAGAGTACCCCTCATCCTCTGTGCATCACATGACAAGAGGCAGTGAGCATATGTATATGTGTCTCTTCTGGTGTCTTACCATCTTCTTATTGACACTGGGATTCAATCACTGGGGCTCTCCCCTAATGACTCTATCTAATCTTGCTCTTTACCTCCAAATATTGTCATCAGAATGAGCTTCTCCATTCTCTTAACCAGTTGCGATGTGGATGAATTTTAGTACATGAAAGCTTAGAGCACCTCCTGGAGAAGAAAGACTATCATTTCTTTTTAATTTGTGCTTGTTGTTTATTTCTTTTAGAATTTCACCCAGGACTACTGTATTTACATCATTTCCATCACTGCCTTTTCCCTCTCCAAATCCACCCATGTTCCTTCTGCCCCCGCAGTCAATGCCTGCTGTGTGAAAGAGGATCCATTTTCTCCCAGGACCATTATCCCAGTTCCAAGTAGCTAGCCACATACTCTTGTAGATATGAGAAATATTGTCTTTTGAGCTATTATTTCTATCACTTTAGTGAGATCATTGTCATACTAAGACTTTTAGGACTTTAGGCAATATTCAAAGATTGGGGCAAATTTTAAATTATTTCATCAAAACAGTATATAAATATTTTAATGTTGATACTAATAATTAGCACCACTAATAAGTCAGGTTCCTGAACCATTCTAAATATTTGATAACATTAAGTGTTAACATAAATAGGCAATTTCGCAGCATTTTTTTGTTAAATCCTCTATGGAACTATAAATGAAAAAAAACTAAACAAAACATATGCCTAATTCTTTAATAAATAGCTCAGAGATTTTCATGTGTCCTCTGTTTTATAACCACAACTAATCCTTCTCTAGAGCCTACAGAATTAAACATAACCTGTCAACTCACCTAGATTTTGAAAACAATGAAGTACAGAGCTGTCGGACAATACAATGTTTCTGTAGACTAAATTGTGGTGATTTGCTACAGCGGAAGATAGAAAATCGGGATGTCCCTAAAGAATACGGAAAGTATACTCAACTTACTGGGACTACAAAGAATGCCGTACCAAAAATTCAAGTAATAAAATATTTTATATTGTAAAATACTTATTTAAAATAATATGAGGGGAATCTGGCAGTGAACGTAGCAAAAAAGATACAGGCTCACCAAATAGGGATGATGGGCTGTGAAGACCTCTGATACTTTGAGTACTTAGATGTGCACCTATTCATTATAAAAATACTAGGCTTGGCTACTAGGATCTGTGAAAATGCATTAGAAGAAAGGCCATGGTGGGAGATGCCGAAATGAAACATAAGCAATGATTGGGGGGCGGCAGTGTGCCTTTGGTGTAGGTAATAAGGACCAAATGAAGGAACGGGAGGATGACTGGCTAAATGTGCCTGAAGCTGCGTCTGGATGTGGGGAATTATATTATTTACTTTTCTGTCGCTATGATTAAACATCACGACCGAGGCAATTTATAGAAGGAAGGGTTTATTAGGCTTAGGGTTCCGTCTGAGATAACAGTCGATTTTGTCAGGGGTGCACATCAGGGGGACAGTTGAAGCAGAAAGCTGAGGGCTCACATCTTCAAGAACATGCAGGAAGCAGAGAGAGATACCGGAAGTAGAGCAAGGCACCTCATGGCATCCTTCTTCCAGCAAGGCGAACCTTCTCCTCAAGGTTCCACGACCTCACCAGGAACATGCCACCAACTGACCAAGTGTTCAAATATTTAGAGATCATTGGGGATAATTCTCATCCAACCACTACATTCTAGTCCCTGGCCCCCATAGGCTCAAGACCATGCCATTGTTCAAAATAGATTTAGACTAAGTGCAGAAGTCCTATAGTCCTTCACAGTCTCAGTACTGTCCAAATTCTAAAGTCTCTTCTGAGACACAAGGCACTCTCTTAACTGTAAACCCTTACAAAAGCCAAAAGCAAATTGTTACATCCCCAAAATGGTGGCACAGCTGCCTAAACTCCAGGAGTAGTTGATGCAGGCCAGGGGAACAAAGTACAGAAGTAATATAGGAGGGCAGTTGTCTATATATCTGAATCCCTAAGTAAACTTATTTTAAATCTTCAGCATTATCTATTCATTTCTCCAGAATATCCTTCATCCTCATTATTTTTGAATATTTTAATTAAAACTGAAATTCCACTGTTTTTAACCAAAAGCCCTTCTACTTATGTGACAGTCATTTTTTAAAATTTATTTTTAAATTTTTACTGAGCTTTGGTACATTTCATACAACAGTACTTAATCAAATTTAGATCCCCCTCCCCTATCCATGCCTCCCCCACCAGAACACATGTATTCCACCATACATGTTAAATCCTGTCCAGTCAAAGATTTGTACCCAAATGTTCTTCAATGCAAATTCATCCACTGGAGTCTAGTCGACCTATCTAGATATTGTCGGTAAGGCCTACCCACCCTCAGCCAGTAGTAATCAGTCTCCAACAGATCCCAGGCTAGGGCCAAGCCGCCACCCATCTCTGTCCCCCTGGGCCCTTGTCTGATTGAGTTGGCATGGGTCCTGAGCTCAATGCCACCATTGCCAGAGTTCATATGTGCAAGCTTCCAGTGCCCTGAAAACTTCTACTTCCCTATGTTCATAACCCAATCCTGACTTTTACAATCTTTCTGCCCTCTCTTCTACAATGGTTCCTGAGCTATGAGTAGATGAGGTTTAATGTAGGAGTCCTATCCAGGGACACACACACTGCAATCTCATAGTCTTTAAAAGTTGGCAAGCTGTAGCCGTGTGTGTGCATCATACTCTGTTTTACAAGGATGCTTCACTGGTGAGAGTTGAGGAATGTACTGCTTTTCTCTCTTCCCCCCATTCCGCGATGTTCCATGAGTCTTAGTTGTAGAGGTTCCACTGTAGATATGTCACCTAGGACTGGGCATCTCTCAGACATGTATTCTCTGTGTCTGACCAGTTGTGGGGTTCTGCAATAGCATCCATCTTTTGCAAAAAGAAGCTTCTTTGATGAGTGGTGTACAGTATACATATCTTTAAATATTAGTATGTGTATCTTGCATATAGTAAGAGATTTCATTTGCCTAGAGATAAGACAGATGTAGGGTTTTCTCTAGGATCTATTACTTCTCCAGCCATGGGTATTTGGCTGTGTTTACAGTGCCACTCTTGAGAAGGCTTTGAGTCCAATTAAATGGCTGCTGATTAATCCCCAAATAACAGTGGCACTACTGCACCAGTAGAAGTAGTATGCTGTGCTGGTTGTTATGGTTATTAGGCTATAGGACTGGGTTGGATCATTGACTGATTCTCCCTTGGCAGCTTGTTTAGTATCCTCCAGAACTATGAGAGTTAAACTTCAGGTAGAAGTGTTTCAGGTCAGTTCCTGCTCCATTGCTCTAAGTCCTGTGTCCTGTGTATGTGCTGTCTTCAGCAGTAAGGTCTTCTCTTCCAGTTATGGGAGATAACCAAGAGCTCTGGCAATAGCCTGTGTTCTTTTGGGAATCTCTTTTACCACACTGACCAATCACACTAGAACAGAGGTCTCTCCTGTCTGGGACTGTATTCTTTGACATACAGCCCCAGTTACACATATGCACTAATGTTCAAATACTCTATGTGCATTTCTTACCATGGTATACTTGTCTGTAAATATAGGGATGCATATTTAGCATATGATAAGAAATTTCATTTGTCTAGAGATATGACAGAGATAGAGTTTTCCTTAGGATCTACTACCCCTCCAGTTGTGTGTATTGACTATGTTTACAATGACACCTGTGAATTCCTTTCTGTTGAGAAGCCTTTAAGCCCAATTAGAGAGCTATTGATTATCCCCCAGATAATAGTGGCTCTACTGCATCAATACAGGTGGTTTACTGTGCCAGTCATTACGGTTCTTAGGCTTTAGAGCTGGGTTGGATTATTGATTGATTTTCTCCCATAGCAGCTTGCATAGTATCCTTTAGACCTATGAGATCTAAACTTCAAGTAGAAGATTTCATGGTCAGTTCCTGCTCGACTGCTTCAAGTCCTGTGTGACAGTCATTTTTCTGATACTGAATATGTCAAGAAAGCATGTAACTATTGTGTCTAAAAGGAGATGAGAGGTGTGCACTGTATTTAGGTGAAGACGATGTTGAAGAGTACAAGGGATGAAACTATGTATCTAAGTGTTGTGTGGAAGGAAATCATGTCACTCTAAGCACACATACACACACAGAGACACACACACACAGACACACACATGACACACACACACAGAGACACACACAAATAAAACAAACCTGATAAAACAAGTCCATTATTTTGTGCAATTAATATACATTAATAAAAATTTCTGCTGGTTTGTAATTAGAATTGAGTAGTGGGATAAAAGAATTGTCCAGCCTGAAAGATTGGCCCAGATAATGAAACACATATGAATACTAAGGAAAATAAATATTGTTCAAACCAATCATCAATTTTCGCCTGAGTGAAGGGATGGTTAAAGAAGCTGGACTAGGAGCTATGGTTTGGGCCACACCCTTGTGATACATCTGATTGCTTTGTGAAAGATAAAAGCCACATGTGCTTAATAGAGATTCCCTTTTAATGCGTGATAATATTGCCTTTAATATGTGGTGGTTTGGCTATATTTAATGGTTAATCTATTTTAATCCATCAAACTTGAATATTCATTAAAACATGTCAACAATACAAAATGCAAATAGATAAGGCAATTTGATGGAGTGTTAATAACCGCTGACACTGGTAAAATTACAAAATAGAATTTATTAAATCAAAATTATATCCAATTAAAATCTTTACTAAGAGTTTCAATTTATTTCTCAAGATATTTCTATATTCAGAGATGAGAAGTATATTTTTTAGGTTTCTGTTTCCTACTTGGATTCTTTGTTAATATCTATAGTACATGGTGCCTTTAGGAAGAACTTTTTTATCATTATGGGCTATCATTATGCAGAAAACACTCAGGTTTATGTCTCTCTGTTTGATCATTTAGGTTTGGCAGCAGATGATCTGATTTAGAGTCTGTCTACAGTGAATAATTGAATGTCAAAAATGTTTTAAATTAAATTCTGACAAAGATGAAAAGGTTTGTGGAGAATCTAAATGTTTGTTAAATTCTTTGTCTTGCTTTCATGGCCTCTTAATGATTGCAGCTTTATATCTGCTGCTGCCAAAAGAATTTGTGTGTTTCTTAGGATTGTGGAGGAGCCACTGCCCAATTAAATTGGCTCTTCTGTTTCCTTTCACCAGCTGTAGCATATAGGAAGTGTAAAGTAAAGGAGCTTCAATAAATGAGTTTCTGGAAGGATGAATTAATCAGTATGAAGTACATTTTATTTCTCGTATACAGTTTATGGGCATAAGAATTTGAGCTAGTTAGTGACACCAAATTGCTGTACATTATGAAAAAAAATTTTGAAGTAATAGTTCTCTGATATATTAAAGAGTTAATTGAATAACTCAGTAAAAAAATATTCAGTGGTCTTCTTGAATGCCACTTATACGCATGCCTATTGCTACCTTCAGATTCACCACAGACCTGAAGAGAAGTGGAATACAGGTGTATACTATATCTATCAGCACAAATCTTGGTTTATAAGAGAGGTGTAAATTATGGATTAAAAATGAGTTGGGTTTGTGTTAAAACTCTATTCTTACAAGCAATGAACTAGTTAGCATCTATTGTTTCCTTCATAATTTAGGAAATTTAATGTATTCAGTAATTCAACTGAAAAATATTTACTGTATTATATTACACAATAGTTTCAGTTTATGAATGGGCTGTACATAGGCAAAAAAAATAGCAGAGACACATTAGCCATTGTAGAACTTAATTTCTAAAGGAAACAATAAGTAAAAATGTGAAACATCTTATATACAAGAGAATTAGATATTCCATAAAAATAAATTAGGGATAAGGTGCTTGTGTGTATGTGTGTGTGTATGTGTGTGTATGTGTGTGTGTGTGTGTGAGTGTGTGTATGTGTGTGAATCTAATGATAATGCAAAATTCTGGTATTGCTCAAACAGTAATAGGTAGAAGGGTAGATCCCCTAATAAACAGAATGACGTTTCCAATTTTTTAACTGATGAAGCAAAGATTGTTGGAGAGTGACAACAATTCCATATTTTCCACAAAGCTAAACTTGTGTCTGATTCAGCCAGAAAGTGAAGTATTATATAAGACAAGGATATGTTGTTCTTGATTGTATAAATGTGTCACATGATAGCAAATGTTATTGATGGCAACAAAAATGTCCAGTCCTTGTGGCTAAACTTTTAGTTCTGGTATGATTTTTTTTTTTTTTTTTTTTTTTTTTTTTTTTTTTTCACAACTCAAGTATTTTCAAGAAGATAATTTGATCCCATGCTATTCAACTTCTGTCACCTGTTCTTCCCAGAGCTTATTGCCATTCTGTGGTAAACAAGGAATTGATCAACATCAGAGCCCCGCAGGGCCTGGTGATGCAGCTTTTTATGCCTTCCTGTGGCAGAGGCACATGGATTTCTGTGAGTTCCAGGTCAGCCTGGTCTACATAACATGTTCCAGGCTAACCAGCACTATACAGTGAGACCCTGTCTTAAAAAGAAACAAAAGTAAGGAAAAGAAAAAAGAAAATCAAAAAAAAACTTTAACCACTACTGGTATCCTTCTAGAAACAGTAACTAAATTAACCACTGCTGTTTGAGTTCTATTATTATGAAAAAGAAAATCTTCGAAAGGTTCATGGTGTTACTCTCAAAGAATCAGAATGGCATATTTTAAAATTGTATACCTCTTGTTTTTCTTGTTTAATTAACACTTATCAGTAAACAACCAAAAAAATTTATTAGAAATATCTCTGTGTGTTCTTCCTGCAGTATCCACAAAGATGTCTGTACTCAGTATACAGAACGTTAAAATCAACTTACCCATCTACAGCTGGTCCAGGAGGGATAAAATGCTCATGAGGAAACTTATATGGTGAATAATTTTTAAAAAATTTAAACATCGTTTTATATATTCTCTATTCTAGACACATACATTACATATAATTTATAGTTTTAGGTTAAGCAGTTTTCTATAAAATTCATAATTCACAAAGAGTAATTCATAATGTCCAGGAAATGTAAACAGCCTGTATGACCATCAACTGATGAATAGATAATGAAAATATAGCACATATACACAAGAGAATATTATCCATCTGGAAAAATGTGTATGCTAGCTTTGAACATTTAGTTAAGTGTGTTTAAATTGCAGTATTCATTTAGATATATAGAAGAATTTTAAATGATTTCATCCTGGCATAAAAACAAGGGGTAATACCTCTCCCAAACAACATACACTATCAAATAAAAAGCCTAGTGCCAGGTATGGGTTTACTCTGATTTGTTGGTCCTTGGGGTCCAATAGATCATTCTGAAACATTATTGACTGTTGACATTAATCTTGGTTACCCTCCACAACTTGATGGTAAGACCTTATTGCTGAAGACACCACATTCTTCAGTCATGGGCCATTAGTAAATCAAACTGGTAGTGATCCAGATCTTTTTCCTTACTGGCTATCTTTCATAGTGCTGTGAGGTTCTGTACATACAACCATGTGAAAAAAAGTAAAGAGTCTGACCCAGCTGTGATTCCTGTGACCTACAATAATGACAGACCTGGCAAGATATGTCCATTGGTACAGTAATGACACTGATGTTATGTCTGGTTGGATTTAAAGCCCACTCCACAAGATGGACCTCATGCCTGATACCATTACGTTGGCCCAAAGCCAATGGCTGGTTAGATCATGGGCCCTAGAGAGAACCTGATACTGCTATTTGGCTCAATAGACATAGTTGTAATATGCTCCCTAAATTATTATCTCTATATCTGTATATTAATGTGCATATCTCAACTATCATTGAAGCTTCATTTTGTTATAGATGGAGATTAATACAGAGACCTATAATTGGTCAATGTGGAGAAAATAAGAGACCACAGAGTGCTTTTCTCCAAGTAGGACATTTATGTCACACACCCTCCCCTGCCCAAGACACAGGGATCTTTGTGAAAGAGAAGGCAGAGGTGTGTAAGTGAAAGAGGGTGTGGACATCTACAGCAAAACAGCACTGGCTGGACAAAACAAGGCTTTTTCACACATGAACCCAAAGCTTCCATGACTTCATGCATTAAACCTATGTAAGATCAAGTCATCTGATGTGCAAGGTTGAATGAGAGAGGGGTTCATAAAGACTCCCTCCTGGTTGGTGCTGCCTACACTTGATGGCTGTGAAAGACAGCTTCCCTCAGGGAAGCAGTCCTTGAGAGGCTGTTCTAGTAGACTGTCTATACCCACATATATGCAGGTAACATGAAGGGGACTCTGTGGGTTTGAAATAAAAGAGCACATGTAGTTTAGAGGGAACAGTTTTGGGGAACTGAGGGGAGGATGGCAGGGGAGTGACTGGGTCATGGATTTGATCAAAACACATTCTATGCATGACTGAGATGTTTTATCAAACAATGAAAACCATTTTAAAAAAGAAATTAACATTATAATATAATTTATGTTTAGTTATATATCTGTGTCTCTATGTATTTATGCTACCTGTGTACAAGCCTGTGGAGACCAGAAGAGGGTATTGAATTCCCTGGAGCTAGGGTTACAGGTGGTTGTGATCCATTTGATGTTGCTGCTGGAAACCAAACTCTCATCTAACTGAATATCATTCAGTGCTCTTCACCACTGATCCATCTCCTCAGCCACAAAGAAATTAACTTTAATTGAAACGAAATTATCTAAAAGAACTAGAAATAGGAATTTCTTTCATTACTTCTTGCTTTGTATTTTAGTTTACTCTAATAAGCCGTTATTGCTTTTAGATAAAAATAAATTTCATTTTAATAATAAATTTTATAATACGATTTTTTAATTTATGTTCAATAAAATATTCTGATGATTCCTAATGAAGTATTTGGGAGTAGTGTTTACTAATGATTACATAAAATTATGGGTTATAACATTTTATAAAGCCCGTTGTACATTTTCAACAGTCTGACACCCTAGAAAGAGTTCAGGAAAGGCCTCGTTTAGAAGCAGTAGCAAGAGGCACCCGGTGATAATAATTAAGACTGAATTTCTCAGGTGTCCCAAGATTCCCCGTCGTTAGATTCCTACAGCTTCTTTTTTGAACGAAAATTCCCTTGGTAGTGTTTCTGTCTAAAGAAGACCTACCCGGAGTTTTAAGGATTAGCACTCAGGGTCTACTAAGGGACCACATGGACACAGAACTAAGAAACCTCCCCTTGGTGGAATGGGTTGTAGTTTTGTGATACTTATGGGGTCTGTCTTACGGCCTTTAGCGTTAGATGGATCCAAATTATTTTCAAAAAATATTCCACTTTGTTGTTTGAGTGACTCGAAAGGAGGCAGAGGCTGTGGCGGGGAGCAGCTCTGAGGCCACAGCTCACAAGGACTTCCCCTTTCGCCGCCCCCTGGCCCCACCCTTTCCCCCTCCCCCAGCCACCCATCCCGCCCTGCTCCCCGCGCAGAGCCTGGTCTCTTCCTATTTCATAGCGAACCAGAAAAATGTTCTATGCACATTTCATCCTCAGTAAAAGAGGGCCTCTGGACAAAATTTGGCCGGTGGCCCATTGTGATAGAAACTAACCAAAGCCCCTGTGTTTGGGGGTAATTTGGAGAGCAGTGTGAAGAGTATCATCTCACCAAAAGTGAAGACCGCAATGATCATCAGGACATCTCTCACTGGGAGTCGTTCGAATCTATCACAAGAAAGCCAAATACCTTCTTGCAGACTGTAATGAAGGAGTCATTAAGATAAAGATGGCCTTTGGTTAGGTGTCGTTGACCTGCCTGAGGAAAATCGGGAAGCAGCCTGTAATGCTATCACTTTAGCTAAAAAATTTCGCGATTTCGATCAGCCGCTGCCAGACTTAGATGACATCGATGGAGCCCATCAGTTAAGCCTGAGCCAGAGCAGAGTGGAAGAGATTTATGAGGGAAGAAGTTGGAAACACCAGTACCCTACAAGAGAATGATTTTGGTGACTTTGGAATGGATGACCGCGAAATAACGAGAGAAGGCAATGCTTTCGAGGATGACGATGTGTTAGTTAGCAAGAACTCTTTGGAGTGAATCTAAACAGGAGGTGAACAATCTCTGCAATGAAAACTTTAAATCCCTGAAGAAAGAAATGAAGGAGGAAACTAGAAAACAGAAAGATGCTCCAAGCACATGGACTGGTAGAATTAATATTGTGAAAATGACCATCCTAATATGGATACCCAATGCAACCAGGCAGGTTTAAACATTTTAAAAAATATTCTATTTATTATTTTTACTTTATGTGTATGAGTGCATTGCCTACGTGAGTGCACCCCTGTCGTGCAATGCGGAGGAAGTCAGAAGAGGGCTTTGGAATCCTCTGGAAATGGAGTTAAGGACGGGTGCTGGGAATCAAACCCCAGTCATGTAGGTGCTGGGAATCGAACCCCAGTCATCTGCAAGAGCAGTCAGTGCTCTTAACCTCTGAGCCATCTCTCCAGCCCCAGGTTTAAACATTTTTTAAAGGTGCTTACAGTGTATCTTATATTCGTCTCTAAATGAGATGTCTTGTCATCTCCAACTTACTGTTGTAAGTGTAAATGTGTTTAACTTTATATAAATTTTAAATCCCCACATTATTGTTTCTTTAGGTATAATTTTACTGACTTTCGAGTAAAATATTGAATACACGTTAATAATAAACAAACCAATTAGTCTTGCTGGCCTGGGGTAATCCTTTTACTGTACTACCATGATCTTTGTTTATGTATTATTATTTTGGCGTTTGGTTGTGGTTCATTGTTTATTAATTAAGAATTTAAAATTGAGAATGCATTTAGCTATGGAACTTTAGTAAGTAAATTTCAAAGAAATGGCTAGAAGCATTTTATCTATTAATATGGTTAACTATATAAACCTATTTCCTAGTACCAAAAAATGTTATAATTTCTATTAAACGTGTTTGGCAAGTCACTCTTTATGTTATTATTTTGCTTATTTTTTGGTTGGTTTTGCTATTGGTATGTAGCCCAGGCTCACAGTTCCCTTCCCCAGCCTCCTAAGTGCTGGAATTGCAGATATGTATCACCATGGTTGGCTTTGTTTACTAGACTTTCAGCTATAATTTTCAATAAAAATAATGGTATTGATTCCAGTTTTCTCCAGTTACAGTAAGACTGGCAATGCTTTATTAGTGTTTAAATGTTTCACAATTTAGAAAAGTCCAATTATTTTTTTTTCTTTAGGAAATTTAAAAGAAATAGTGGAGGGGCCGAAGTGTAAGAACGTTTTAGAAGGCTTCCCAATATGCCTAAGGTTTTGGGTTTAAAACCCAGGCACGAAATAAACTCCTGAAAATGTTCCTTAGAAATTGTGTGAAATTTCACCCATAGAATTGCCTATATTCAGTAAATGCTGGGAAGGTTTTTAAAGATTTTCTACAGCAAGGTATGATGGCTCATGTCTGTAGTCCCAGCAATCCAGAAACTGAGACATGTAGCATGACCCCTGAGATACATAGTGATTTTTAAACCCAGGGTGCAATATGAGAAGCTATCTCAATAAACTAAAAGATTGGGGCTGAAGTGATGGCTCAGTGGTTAAGGGTACTAGCTGCTCTTCCAGAGGACCTTGGTTCCTAGGACCAACAAGACAGAAAACAGAAAGATGCTCCAAGCACATGGACTGGTAGAATTAATATTGTGAAAATGACCATCCTAATATGGATACCCAATGCAACTAGGCAGGTTTAAACAATTAAAAAAATATTCTATTTATTATTTTTACTGGCCTTCTTAAACGGTGCGTGATGTGGGTACACTTACATGCAGTCAGAACACTCACACAAATAAAATAAAAATTAAAATTACTTAAATTTAAAAACTAAAATGAAAAAAGGCTATTATACATATAATACCATTATACATATTATACCATTCATTAATTCAAGTGTTAGCTTATTTAATTCCAAATTTCATATAAAATTTCTCTTTTAATCTTAATTCTTAAATTATATTAACAGGATCTGCAGATCAGAAGCTTTTTTCTATACATTTCAGATATACATTATTAGAAATGTCATAACTTGGTCTTTGAAAACTATTGTTTTCTAACTGATGACAATTTCTGGCAAATTTCAGCAATGAGCTTGTATTTCTTTCTGTGTTTTAGCAATGGTACCTTAAAATTTCAAAGTTACTTTGGTGGTCAGTTAAGGATTGTTTAAAAGTCTGTTATTCATAATGTTTGAAATGAAAGTTTTGTAACTTGGTGTTTTGTTTCACATCAACTATAATGTATCACTAAAATTATTAATGTTTTCTATGCCTAGGATTTAATTTAATTCTAATGAACAAATATAATGATTTCACTGTTCAAAATAATTGAAGCTATATGAATAGAAATACTGCTAATTTGAGAAAAAGTTTGAATTTGTGAAGTTTATTTTTGTTGATTTTTAAATAGTAATTCACCATAAAGACTTTGAGTAAGACACTTTGGTAAAGCACTTGCCTAACATGTGTTCAATCCTTACCACCATAAAAATAAATAGATACACAAAAGTTCATCCATATAGAACCCCTTTGCACGAGCATTTTCTATATGTAGGAAGCCTCTTAAACTGCCAGTGTAAAAATGAATGTTTAATAAATGCATTGGTATAAATGTTTACAGTCAGTCACATATTATTATTTGTCTGCTGAATCATTCATCAAAGGTATTATATTTTTGTCTCATATTTAAATAACTAAACTATTTTTCCTGTGTGGGAATTATAAAAAATATCTTTCTGTTACTGAAAACTTTATCGAGACATATACACTCCATTGAAGTGAGCTCTAAACAATTGTGTAAAATGTTATACTTTATTAAGAAAAACAGCCTGCTTAAATATGAGGGACACAAACATGTTCGCATTGGTTGTATTTGTTTCACACTTTAGCCTTAATTCTAAGCTTTTCTTAAGGATTATACCTGGGTATAAATAAAATTGAGCAAAATGGTAATAGTGAGTTCTCCTGTAGGGTGTATGAATTCTCCAATCATGGGTAATTGTCTAAGGATACAGTACCAGGCATAAATTCCCTACTATTAAATGGGGCATAAGTGTAATTAACAGTTCTTGGTTATGTCCAAGATAAATATTCCACTATTGCACCACTGGGGATATTTTGCTGGGTTGATCATTGTTGTAGTCCATAGGGTTTCTTTTTATAATTTTTAAATTTTATTAATTTTATTTTATATGTATGAGTGTATGCCTACATGTAAGTAGATGTACTCTTGTCATGCAGTGTCTGCAGAGATCAGAAGAGGACATCAGATCCCCTGGAACTGGAATTATGGATGGTTGTTGGCCACCATGGGGGGTGGTCTGGGAATTGAACCTAGATCCTCTGCAAGAGCAGCCAGTGCTATTAACCAATGACCCATTTCTTCAGCCGTGGTTCACAGGTTTTAAATCTGGGTAGGACTGTTGATTGCTCTTCTCCCTTGGCAGTTTGCATAACACTTTGAAATATGAGATTATTGCTCAGAGAGGAGTCTTCCAGGTCAGATTCAGTTTGATTCTTCTAAGTCCTGCAACATTCCTAAATCAATATAGTTTCAGAACTTTCTAAATACATATCCGTCTACCCCCAGATATGCCTACCTCTCACCTCTTATCAAAGAAGCTTCTTTTATAGCACAAAGGCTGCTGAAGAGATCCACTACTGGTCAAAATGCAGATGTTAAGTTCCCATGAGTGACCAGCCACAATAAGTATATATACAATACAGCCCCTACACCTAAGGCTCAGATAATATTGTGTGGAAGAGGGGTCAGAAAGACTGTAAGAAGCAGAGGACCAGGATGCCTGCTGCAGGTAGTGTCTTGACAGGGAAAGTGTTGCACTCATGAAATGTCAAAAAAAAAAAAATGAATGCCTAAGCAAGACGTGCATAATGGTAACACAGGTAATGTGGATGGGGAAAATTCACAAGTTCTCACCCCTAGAGGAAGACCTGTGGACCATCAATAGCTGCTCTAGTAGAATCTTTTTTTTTTTTCCCCAGGAACAAGTCTCCTGATAAATTATAAATATCTAAATGATGAAACCTAAAAACATATACATATAGGCACAATTAAGTAGACTTGGTAGGTTGTATGTAAATATGTGAGTGCACGTATGTGTGTGTTGTGTGTGTCTGTATCTCTTTGTATGTTTACCCATGTAAAAAAATTAAGATCACAACTCAAGGACCATTGCCCAAGAGGAGATAGAAAAACCCTGAGTCAGGGGTGGTAGATGATCACAAGGAAACAGAGTTCTCCAGGCTTCTGGGAACTTGCTCATATGAACTTACAGCAGTGGTGACAGCATGCACAAGACCCATGTTGACTCAATCAGACAAAAACCTAGCATAGAACTGGTGAAATGGGCAAAAAAAAAAAAAAAAAAAAAAAAACAATTTCAGCAGAGAAACATTGGCAGCTCTCAGTGCTGGGTAAGGCAGAGTTGGTCTTCTTTAAGAGGGAGATGCTGGAGAGGCTGACCAGGCTCCAGTGGGTGAGCGCACAATGAGGGACATCTGTGGACTCAAATTTGATATACGTGACAAATTCATGAAATCAGGTGGGGGCTATGGAAGTGGTGCAGATAGGGGAGGGAATGTGATTAAGGTGTAATGTATGAACTGAACAAAAATTCAATAAAAATATGTATTTTTAATATATGACGAATTTAAGAAGGATGGGGTCAAGGAAGAGTTAAAGGATGAAAATCAGGAGAGGAAGTGATTTAAATACAGTATTCATATACAATATTCTCAAAAATTAAAAATTACATTAAAGATAAATACGTTTATAAAATCAAAAATAAATTTAACAACTTCAATTTGCTTATCTTCATCTTGATTTTCATTATTAGCTTTAACGTTTATTTGGATATATATTTTAAGGTTATTTGAGTCATGGTGTCTTTTGGAATTTTACTATTTATATTCCTTTCTTAGAATCCTCTAAAGAAATCCTGATTTGCATTCTTTCCAGAGCATTTTCAAACACTTTTCCACTGGAGGCCTAAATATTCATTTATTTTTCTCTAACTGACAAATGTCGTAAGGACATAATTTCAGAGAATGGTGTTCTTGAACTATATGTGCCTACAATCCTTAGATTGAACAAAATACTTTTTTTTTTCCGAGACCCACTATACTATTTTCCCAAAGACATTACGTTTATGAGATAATAATTTAATAATTTCCTATTTTGTTGAATTAGTATTTTAGACAATCTAGTTTAAAATAAAATATAGAAAATACACAGTGCATTGGTACAAAAACAGACATGTAGATCAATGGAATGTGCTAGAAGACCAAAACATGAGTGGACACAATTACAGCCACTGGATATTTGACAAAGAAATCAAGAACACACACTGGAGGAAAGACAGCATCTTCAACAAATGGTGCTGGGAAAGCTGGATCTCCCCCTGTAATAAATGAAATTATATCCATAGTTATCACCCTGAATCAAAGATCTCAATGTGAAATCAGAAATACTGAAACTATTACAGGAAAACACAGGTACAGATACAGGTCTAGGTAAGGATTTTGTAAATTGGACCTCATTCAGAAATTAAGGTTAACAATTGACATTAGTAAACTTAAAATCTTCTGTACAGCAAAGGAAACAATCAAGTGAAGAGGAAGCCCACAGAGCAGGAGAAATCTTTGTCAACTATACATGTGATAGAGGATTGATTATCAGACTATACAAACAACTCAAAAACAAAGAAGCAAGAAAACACATGACTCAATTAAAAATTGGGCTATGGAATGGAGAGGTGGCTCAGCAGTTAAGAACACTGGTTGTTCTTGAAGAACGCTGGAGTTCGAATCCCAGCACCCACATGGCAGCTAACAACTGTCCCTAACTCCAGTTTCAGGGAATCTGACAGCCTCTTCTGTCTTCCGTGGTCTTTGCAGGACATGGGTGCACTTACCCACATGCAGGAAATACACGCATACACATTAAAAAAAATAATAAATAAAATAGTTTTTAAAAAATTGGGTTACACATCCAAATAGAGAGTTCTCAAAAGAAGAGCTAAAATTGACTAAGAAATACCTTAAAAAGTGTTCAGTATTCTTACTAATTAGGGAAGTGCAAAGTAAAACTACTTAAGACTTTATCTGGACCCCTTTATGGGTGCTAAGACCAAGAGAACAAATGACACCAAATTCTGTCAAGTATGTTGGGAAAGAGGAACCCTCAATCACTGCTGGTGGGATTGCAAACTGGTGTACCACAGTGGAAATCAGTGTGGAGAACACTTAAAAACTAAAACTGAATAAACCATACAATGTTTATACCACTAGTTGCCACATACCCAAATGAATCAATATCCTATTACTGAGATACTTGCTCAGATGTGTTTATTGCTGCTCTTTTCATAATAGCTAGAAAGAGGAAACAATTTATATGCTCCTCAACCAATGAATGAATAATGAAAATATGGCACATTTACACTATAGAGTTTTCAGATTTCAAGAAAAATGAAATTATAAAATCTGCAAATAAATATGGAACTATAGTCTGTTGCACTAAATGAGGTATCCTGGACTCAGAAAAATAAGTGGTGCATGATCTTTCTAATTTGTAGATCCTGGATCCAAATCCTTAGATGTGGATATATACCTTCATTAAACTGCAGGAGTCAGGAAAATGAGAAGTAACTATGTGGGTCAAGGGGAAGAAGGAGCTTGAGGGGGGAGGATAGTAGGAAACAGGCATTATCAATGGGGAAATCGGGGAAATGGGGTTGTGCTTTAAGTGGGGAGGGTGAAGGGAAGTGTATACAGATGAGAGAGAGAAAAGAAAGACAACTAATCCATAAATGGTTTGAAAAAACAAAGGGAAATATAGTATTTAAGAAACCTATAGAAAAAGACAAATGTAAATGTGAGGGCATGTATATAGCTGAAATCAGTAACACAAAATTCACAGTGCCAGGCAAGGGAAACTTCCCTGAGGGTCAGGGAACTTCACAGGAAAAAGGATGAAAAGGTTGTAAGAGCCAGAGGGACAAGAAACCTTCTGCTTGTTAACGTGTATAGACATAAATGGACAGGGAAGCTGTACCAATGAAATCTCCACAGTACAGTAGTCTAACATGATTTGCATATTGACAAGACCAGTTGACATGCCAAGGTAGATGGGGAAAATGTCACATGGTCCAGTTGCACTTGACGTTAATTCAAGTTGTTGGATGCTTGAGAGGGGGAGAATCAGTTTTCTTCTTTGATTTGCTTCCCGAATGTTATCTAATCCCAGCTGGGTGGCCCTAAACACAGGTACAACGGAATACCACTAAGGAGACCCAGTGCATTATGTATATGTGTGTGTGTGTGTGTGTGTGTGTGTGTGTATATAATATGAAATGGAATTCTATCATATATGTTCTGTT
>NW_008332088.1:767845-769218 GCF_000622305.1 Nannospalax galili
AGAAAATACACAGCACTATGTTACAACTTTTACTAGACCACTCTACTTTTAAACTGCAAATTAGTATTTTTTTATTATTTTATAGATTGAGAGGTTTAATGATGTGTCCTTTAGTTGTTGTTTGCATTATATATTTTTTAAGTCTTGAGCAATGATTTAAGAGCCTGAATTCATTTGATGCCTTGGACTTTGAAATGTACAACAATGGACAACTGAAGGGTGTGAGAATGGATAGATGAATGGCCTCCTGGAACCGATGCTCTGTTTAGCTGCATGATAATATTTAAGAAAGAGTGTTATTTCAGTCTAGAGTGATATACTCTAATGGCTGAAATGTCAACCACGCTTTCCAAAGTTGCCTAGAGCTTTGTGTCGGTGAACAGAAAGCAGCAAATATGTCGGATAGGTCATTTCAAACAGATGTATTTTATGCAATTAGTACAGATGATTATGATGTGTTCTGTTATATCCAAATGGGTAATATGTTAACAATAAATTGCTCTCCACTTCAGAATTCCTTTCCAAGCTTTGAAGAAAACAGAAGAGAAGCCAGGAAAGCCTTGTGCTCTGTCCTTGAAGTGTTCCTCAATCATTCCAAAATCAATAAGCATCATATTCATTATTTTGTCTATGTGTTTGAGCAAAAGCAAGTTTACTAATAGAATAAAATGTATGATGTTAGATCTCATTTCACTATAGCATTGACATCCAAAAACAAAGAAAATACATTTGAGTAGGTTCTACCTGCCTCACCTGTCTACTTTCTAGGAAGTGAGCTTTCTTATGATCCATAAGAGTAATTAGGAAAGCTATGAAAATTGTCAGCCATGTGTACTATAGTCATTTTGAGAATTACAGAGTTTTGAGATGTCTCAGAACTGGGTTGATTTTCAGGAGCAACTGATTAACCTAAAACTATTACACTCTGTGCCCATTGCCCCCTATGAGCACAGTCTTGCACGAAAATATTTTTCCTTTAACTTTAAAGTTTTGGTAGTATGATAGCTTCTATATACCGCCATAGTACCTACAAAGGTCTTTCCCTAAAATTCTTCTATGTGATTGGTTAAATCAATTTCTGGTGAGGAAGACAGAGGCACTAATAACTGGTGCCTGTCACCACCTTTGGTCTCTTACTATGGACTAATGGAGTTGAAACAGTTTTATTAATCTGGAGGTCAGTTGTCATTTAAACAGCTGTGAAGTTGGGTGAAATATCATTTCAAAGTGCTAGCTCTTTATTATCATTAAACTTGATATATTTACATACAACATTTCTGCTATTAATGTCCATTTTGAAGATTAATGTTCTAATGCCTTTTGTGAACATTCTTATCATTAATGTATAATATTCATAAAATTGTATATAAAAT
>NW_008332088.1:769295-775666 GCF_000622305.1 Nannospalax galili
CTAATCCTTGCTGCTATTTAAATACTCATATAAAATTATTTTCTCTGAAATTCTATCTCATGTACCAAATCTAAAACAAAAGCCTAAACTCCATCTAGTGGTACAATATACAATTAAGGTTATTAAAGTTTGACTGTTCAATGTATGTTGATGATGATGATATAAATTTGGAAATCCCTTAAACTAAAGAAAACTCTTCAAGGCCAGTGAGATGGCTAAATGGGAAAGGTGTATGTTGCTAAGCCTGATAACCAGAATTTCATCATGGAGACTCACATGGTGGAAGGAGAGAAGGAATTCCTCTAAGTTGAAGTTGTCCCCTGAACTCCACTTGTGCTGTGGCATGCATAGACACACACACACACACACACACACACACACACACACACACACAAGCACGCATGAACGCACCCACGCACAAACACACACGCGCAAATACAAATATATATAATAAAATTTTTTAGAGGTTTAAACGAAGACTGACTATTGTAAGTTATTCTTCCAAATTGTCTAAAGTTTGTGTATGTGTATCTGTGCATCTGTGTATTTGTTTGTGGTGTGTGTTTATGTGTGTGTGTATGTGTTAATTTGCACAGGTTTGTATGGGTGAATGTGCTTACATGTCTATAACCAGAGGTTGGTATCTAAAACATTCTCCACCTTACTTTTTGAGTCAGGGTCTTGCATGAGGAACTCCCTGATTCAGCCAGACTGTTTGGTCTGCAAGCCCCAGAGATCTTGTTGTGTCTGCCTTCCCATAAGTCATCTTCCCAACCCCTTGATCGACTTTTTCAATGAAAAAATTAAGACCAATCTTTAAACAATATTTTCTATAACAAAATGGACTTTTAGAGTAAGCAAATGGAGATGAAAAATATACATGCAAAAGACAGTCTACCAAAATATGTGTAATTTAATGTAGGAAAGTTTTATCACCTTGGAATTCTATTATGCTTGTTACTTTCCTACATTTTAAAGAGGCTAGAAAAAAGCAGCATATCATTTACGCAGATTGAGATCAGCTTTAAAACATAAGTGCTTTCATTCAAATACTGTCTCTTCCCCCAACAAACACCCCACTGCCTGATTAATCCTCCAGCATATGGTGAGCTCATATGCATCCAAATATGGGGAATTCCAAAGTGGAATTGTTGATAGTCTGTATGCTTTCAGATACCTCCGGCATAAGACATATCATGCAAACGCTAGTACATCAAACTATATATTAGGCTTCAGAATTTGGCACACTTCACGTTGCTACGAGTCGCTTTTATGAAAGTAGGAGTGTGGGAGACAGCTCAGTGGGTAAAGCAGGTGGCGTGCTACCGTGAGGTCTTCAGTTCAGGTACGCAGAGTTCGTGTCAAAAAGATGTGATGCAGCACGCCTGTAACTCCGGCATTCCTATGGTAGACTGAGAGCAAAGAAAAAGTATCACCAGCAACCAGAGTCCAGTTAGCCCAGTGAACCGAGGGGCAAACATCAAGATAACCTGCCTCAAAGGAAGAAGAAAGGAAAAAGCAACCCAAGAGGCTCTCCTCCGTCCTCCACATGAGAGATGTAGAATGTGCACACTACCTTACCACACACATGTGGGCACATACACAGAATAAAAGATTTAACGATTAAAATCAACACCATAGGCTAACGAAGTAACCCACCCCATTACCAGGAATGAACTCTTGTGAAGCTGTTGACCGGGATTCCCATAGATTCTCAAACAGTACTGGCCATTGCACCTGCCCTTGATTAGCCACCAGAATTCCACCGAGGTTCCTATTGCTGAGGGCACTACAAACATGAGTTGTAGAACAAACAAGGAGAAATCAAGCTGTTTCTGAGTTCAATGCCTCATCCTTACTAGCTAGATTTCATAGTGCTGGAAGGTGCTGTGCATGATAACAGAAAGAAAAAAAATAATCATTAACCTTAACAAGCTGTGAATTCTGTGAACTACAGTAAACGACGGACCCAGAACGATATGCTCACTAGTGCCCACTAGTGGCACAAATATTATGGGAGTAAGCAACTATTTTCTAAGTGGATTTAAGGTTTGTTTCATAAGTTGGAGTACATATGTGACATTGATATGAAGCCTAGGACCTTCAGGCTAGACAGGTCATAGGGCATAGAGGAGAGCCCATTACTAGATTTCTACTAAATACAGTGTTAAATTGACTCCTAATAGCTGATTGCTTTATCCATAGCTTAATGCATCTATCAACTCTCAGCAGAGGTTTCCTTACGTAACAGATGATGATTAACAGAGAAACCTACAGCTTGCCAACATGCGGGGAATGAGATGCTGCAGAATGCTTATTCCCGGATAGGGCACCTGCATTGAACTCTGCCTCCCAAAGCTCAGGGGTTATTGCAGAAGTGGGAGGGGAAAGATTGTATGAGCCAGAAATGGTGGATTAACTCAGGGAAACTGAGTTTTCCAGACAGCTGGTCAGTTACTCATGTGAATTCAGAGCAATGGTGACAGCAGGCACAAGTCCCATGAGTGCAGAGGTCATAGATCTTAGAAAAAAAACCATGGCTGTCACATCCCTTCTTATTATGTGGAAAAGATGGATCCTTGTGTTTGCAGACAGGTATCCCAGTCCACTCATCAAAAAAGTTTCTTTGGTAATGGACAGAGATTATTACAGAGTTCCACAGCTGGTCACACACAGATACTGTAAATTGCCCAACCCTTAGTGACAATCTACAATGGAACCTCTATACCTAAGGCTCATGGAACATAGTAGAACAAGGGGTAGAGGAAATACTAATGCATCTCTCAACTAACATCATTGAAGCTCCCCCATGCCAACAGAGGGCCATGAACACAAAAGGCCATCAATGGCCAAAGCATAGAGAATAAGAGTCTGCAGAGTATGGGTCCTTGGACAGGACTCCTCCATCCCCGCATGATTCAAAGACCATTGTAGAACAGGGGACTGAAAGGTTGTAAGAGCCAGGAAGGAGGTGCTTGACTATATGGAGAAAGAGTATTATAGACTACTGTGACCTTGCTCATATGAACCTACAACAATGTTGTCAGCATGCACAAGACAGTTGCAAATTCTAGGAGACAAAAACATGGCATAGAACTGTGGAAATGGGCAGCAGGTCCCAATCTTGGCTGAAGAACACTTGGTAGTGATTAAAACTCAGTGAGGAAGAGCTGATCTTCTGAAAATGAGGGACTCTAGGTGGACTTACCAGACTTCAGTGGATGAACTTACAGTGAGGGATGTCTGGGGACATTAACTTGACTCCATAGTCCTTAACACCAATGACAGATGCATGAAATCTGTGGGAGGGTGCTGTGGGAGGTGCCAATGGGAACAGGGGTAAAAAGATGATTAAGATAAAATACACAAAAACTCAATAAGAATTTACAAAAAATATTCTTTTAATATTTCAAGCCATGATTAATCCTTTATTTGATGATTTCATGCTCTTATTTAGCAATTTCTGCTTTAAAATTTTTCTACAAATCTTCAAATCTAGTCACTAATAAAGACAAGAAATACTTTAGCATACTAAAACACATAAGCAGATTCATAATAATCCAGTGTTTATAGTATACTAATTTGTTTCTTGCACCTGTCAGAGATAATCTAAAAATTTGTCTAAAATCCTCTTGTCCAGTATTTTTTTCCTAATGATGTATGTTCCCATCTTCCTAAGGATCACTAAGCAAACACTAACAGAAAGTGCTCTGTGACTATAAGATGAAAATTCGGCAAACAAGGATAGAATACCCTGAGTTACCACGATGCTCAAATGCACGCTATGTTTTTTATTACTCTGTTTGGAACTCATGTTTCAATTTTTCTCTTTATTTATTTCTTTCTGTCTTTTGTGTTTGTTTATGAGCATGGTGTGTGTGTGTGTGTGTGTGTGTGTGTGTGTGTGTGTGTGTTGTGTGGTGCTCAGAGGACAACTCTGTGGAGCCAGTTTTCTCTCTCCATATATGGGATGAAACTCAGGTCACCAGGCTTTCAGAGAAATTTCTACCACTGAGCCATCTTACTGGACCTGGATTTTTTCAAAGTTAAGATTCACAATCTGGAGCTGTATATCATATATATATATATATATCATATAGACTAAATTGAATTCTCCAAAAATTCACATATTGAAGCACTGATCTCAAATGTGGTATGAGAGATTTGGAAAGTATTTGTGTTTAGATGATGTCATGGGAGTGAGCTATATATGGTAAGATTAGTAATCTTATGAAAAGAAATATGTCAGAGCTCTTTCTCTCTCTCTCTATCCTCTCTCTTTCTCCTTTAAGTTTCTCAGTTTCTATGCACATCATCACCAGGCAAGGCCTTATGACCACATGGGGAGAAAGTAGACATTATTAAGGGCAGCAGTAAAAATTCATCAGCACCAGCCTTGATGTCACTTTGATGGCTTTTTTTCCATTCTCCATGTCTAAGAAGTGGATCACTGTGGCTTCAGACTTTCAGTGTATCTGAACAATGTAATATATGCATAGATATTACTAAACATGGAAACATTATTTATGCATTCAAAATCACTGTAAAATTTTTGTTTTAATCCACCTCCCAAAAGTTACCTATGAAAAAAAAGTTCTAAATTTAAAGAGAAAATATTATTTTGAAGTTTCAATGGGAACAGGTTATAAGTGCCAATGTGTAAAGAAACCAAAGTGAGAAAATGTGTACATACACACACATACATGTAAATTTAAATGTGTGTGTATAAATATTCATATAGATGCTGATAAAAATTTAAACTTTACATGCTACTTTAAATACAAAGTTACATAATACAAATACTTAAAGCCATTATTAATTTTTATGTTATTTACATCAGTACTCCCTGTAATTTCTGCTCTAATTTCTCATTCCTAAATCTATTACAAATTTTAACAAATTAAATATGATAATTTGGCCAGAATTTGTATATCTCTGTTCATATAAACTGAATGTAAGAAACTGCTCCAATTTTTTAGTCAGTCAATACCTACTTTCTATTTATCTCCAACTGTGCTTGCTAATGTGAAAAATATTGACTCATTATAAAATCATACTACTGCATTAGACCTGCTAATGATTTAATTGAAAATGGAAGGATGTATACAGAAATTTTGTAATTGTAATGAAAGGATGGGAGGATCACTAGGTTCCTGGGCTTCAGGAATGGAAATTGTTTATATTGCAGTCAAGATTCAAAGACATCCTGCTTAGAATAGAGGGAGGGTAGAATGCAGCCTGTGTAACCTCCGTGGCCCTTGTGGGAGGCAGTGCTGGGATGCTTAGCAATGCTGCATCAGACCAATGACAAATCACCAGAGCTGCACAGTGCAGGAACTTGTGAAAGCTTCACTGTCTTTCTCTACCACTTTCTTTCTAAAGCTATGAATTACAAGCTTTGGAATGTGTGGCTGATGACCAGCACTAACGTGAAAACTCACGCTGGGCCAGTACCAACACAGATAATGAATTTATTTTCTGCAAGTTGGATATATTTTGCATCTTTGCTCATTGTCCCATTTTCTGGCCCAGAATAGATTGTTGTCTTTCTGTGTCAAAGAGCAACATTTTTTTAGGTATGGGAATTATGTGTGAAGGAGAAGTGAAAACTAATAAACAACTCAGAGAAATTATAGTGCAGAGGGTTCCAGTGATGAGCAAATGTTTGGAGATCCCTTACTATAAATTGATCATTTTGTGAAGCATTTTCCATATCCTACCTTATTTTGCCTTCACACAAACATCAGATTTGAATTCCTGTATTCACTTGAGACAAGGAAATAGTTCCAAAGCAAATAGTCTGATTTTTGTTATGACGGTTTGTTTTGTATCCATTTTCCTCTGAGTCCAAGCAGAACCTATGCAATCATGTCAAAGATTAGGTATGGTGCTCTCTTGAATTTCACTATTACCAGGCTACACCCTAAACTTGTGTTTTTGTTTCTGTCTTATTTCAAAATTTATATTTTTCATCATGTCAGTCATCTTTTATACATATTTTAAGCTTTACCTTAATTTTTGGTTATTCAGAATTATATATCAAATAGCAAAGATATCATAGATACCATAGTTTGGAGCTACGCATTATGTGGTTTTCACACTACTGTACTCAAAATGCTTTCCTCCCACACTCACTTGTCATAATCCTCTGCCATCACCTTGTCTAAGAACAGTTGATGTCAACGTTGATTTCTCCTTGCCTTTTTCAATATATTTTGTCAATTTTGCTCCTACTTAACTTGATCTTTTACACAGTTTTTATAAAATTGCATTTGCCTCCATTTAGGTCATTACCGAATAACTTCTGAAACGAAAATCAGAGAAAATTACACTTAAGCAAAGTCACAGCCCGTACAAGGTTTTCTAATCTG
>NW_008332088.1:775775-779245 GCF_000622305.1 Nannospalax galili
TTCTACTACTTTACAAATTATCCCATAGTCTCTCTTTCTCATGTGGCATTTTTTTCTACCAGAATGTTATCTTTTACTTAACTTATATATTAATTTTCTTTTGCTTCTCTGATAAATATCACAAATGAGGGAATTTAAAATAACAAGAAATTACCGTGTTGTAGCTCTGGAGGGACTTCTGAAGCAGATCTGAACGGGTTAAATTCAACTTCTTGGCAGGGAGACACTTCAGAGACTCCTGGGCAGCACCCACCGACTCCTCAGATTCCTTCTGTTCAGGCCACTTCAGTCTTCGAAGAACTGAAATGACCAATAATGGCTGGTCAAGACTCCCTCACGTAATTCCTTAGAAGACTGTCTTCCTCCCACTGTTCACTTGGGAGAACCCTTGGGAGTATGTGGCCCTAACTTAATCTAGAATAAACTCTTAATTTCTAGCTGTTTCTTTAATCACACTCACAAAGTCCCCATTCCATGTGATGTCCCCAGGTTCTCAGGAATAGGACGTGAACATGTTCAGGATGCCGTCTTTTTTCTGTACTTCAGTCCATCTTAAGCCTCCAGATAAAAGATAGCTTCCAGTAGCTTCCAGTAGCTCAGTAGAATTGCAGTGGCTGACTGATGTGTTCTCATTTTCATGTAGTTCATATTCAAGAGGAAGGAAAATAATTACTGAGTTCTCAGGATTTTAATATAGTGAATGATTTAAAAAATGTAATAGCTCTTGTTATTTGATTTAAAAAGATGAAAATTTGAGTGAATCAGCATGCAAATAGTTTTTGTTCTCACTTAATTATATTTAATACATTACATGAAATATCTTACTGCTATTAACTTTACATGTATTGGAACCAACGGTCCCCAGAAAAACCTTGCACTTTTAAACTGGACTTTCTTCTGCAAGGCTGATTAACTAATTAGAGCTCTGGAGGTTGTGGAAGGTCTGGAAAGTTGCAGGTCCAGAGCCTAGTTGCCATTTATCTCAGGTTTCCTTTAACCCCTAAATAGGCATTTCCTTGCCCACCTCTGTTTCTGACATAACATTTCACGACTAACAGATAGAAAACCTTTTTAAAAGGTATTTATTAACAAACCACCAGGTCCCACCAACACTAAAGTTAAGAATTCATCAGATAGCATCTAAGACTATGGCAGAATCCCCTTGCTTTGCCATGACTTGCCTACTGAATGTATCCACCAAAGTATCTGAAGTGTCCTTTTTTTAAAAAGAAATAATAATAATGCAAGCCCTTGCATGGCATTCCAAATTTATTGAACTACGAATGCTAAGTTATACAAAATTGTACCACTTTAGTTAAGCCTTTTAGTTTACATTTGGCTACCTTGAAGTAGTTGTAACATTAGTTTGGTCAATTTAAACACTGTGGCTCCCTATTGTATAGACACAGAATCTTTACACCCAAATATTAGTGCATACAAAGCAACAAGGCATTGTTAAATAAAACAGCCATCTTTACTGCAAATTGGACCTTTTGACGGACACATGATTAAAATGGCATCCCACATTCACATCCACAGTACTCATCCACCATTTAACATCTCAACTAAAACATTATACATGTGAAACAATCACTAACAGGCAAAAATGCTAAACCTGTATATTTGGTATTGAAAATACCCGTATGCATGAGCAAGCGAGGGATCCACAGTGAGAATCCACAGCTGCAGAAGCCTGAAAATGATTTACAAAAACTTTTAAATCATTAAAAAACTGTTTGAAATACACACTTCTCGTTGTAGACCCCACTGCACACACAACTATAAACATTGTTCCATATGTAAATAAAAAAGGAAACATATAAAATGGAGATTTGAAAAGTCAGGACATTTCTTTCCCAACAGATATTAAAGGTAATGTCTCTAATCTAAGACATTATACTGAAAAGACTATCATATTTTAAAGACAAGAACACTGTCTCCACAGATTTTGACAAATTAAAAAAAAACTATATAGCTGTGTTAGTCAAAGCACTTATTTGAGTGTCTTTTTCTCACCATTTTATTATTGTTATTATTTTTATTTATAGAATTTTATGTGTATTTCATACAGAACATCCCAAACAATCTTATTCATCATTATACCCACATCTCAAATGGCACTCTCCAGTAGCAGCAGCCCCTCATGGAGCCCATATACTCTGTCAATCCTGTTGCTGTCCACTGTGTTATCAGTGCCCCAGCTGTTACCCAGGTGCAAGTCCATTTGCTGAGTCTAGTCAGCCTATCTAGAGTTCCTTGTTTTAGGAAGATCAGCTTTTCCTCATCTAGGAGCAACCAGTTGCCCTCATTCCTTTAGGTAAGATTGGGGTCTGCTGTTCATTTTCCCATTTCTATGCTGGGTTACTGTCTGGGAGTCTCTTGGGCCACTCTGGCCAGTAACTCAAAGGAAGGTATCCCCTGTCTGGCATTGTTTCTTACTATGTAGCCTTTAGCTATACACATGGACTCTTAAAGAATTATACTAATCACTCTAATTTTTGGTTATACTTTCCTTTTGGGTATTTAAGAGCATACAGTTGGCCCAGATTAACCAATTTATTTTTACTCTTAAGGTCATTTAGGATCTGTTCCTAAGGGGTCACATGGGCTTGGGAGGAGCCCCTGGCTCCTTTATTTTACCAGTTCCATCTATGTGAAGATAAGTCAAAGGTCCTGCTTGACAACAGCTCGCTTCATTTGGAAGCATGGAGGAAATGATTCCTCTGTGTTGACCCTGCTCTTTGTAGACTGGACACTGATTCAAGTCCATCTGGTGGGGTCTCCACAGCCTCCTTGATCAAGAGGACAGGTGCCTCAACACAGTTTCAGGACATTTTGAGAGATGCTCAATAGTCCCTGGAACTTAGTTGACCTTGAAGGGCAAGGAACAAAAACTGTCCTTTATGTCACTCTGCCCAGATTAGTATATGCCTCAAAGTATGGCTGTTGAACATCCAAGAAGGTTAGTTCCGCCAGTCTGGTACTTTTAATTAGCATGCACTACAAAGACAAAGCTTGGGCAAAAACCAAACATTCTCTGAAAAAACACTGAGTAGACATATATTATGGTCCTTGAGATAGTCGAATGTATAACTTGTCAGTAGGTTGGCAGACTAATATGGTTACCTCTGTTTTTTTTTTAAACTAGCTAGGCATTATTTATCTCTCTCATTGTCTCACCCTTCCACCATGATTTCCCCATTTTAGGTGCCCCCATTTCCCCCCTTTCTCCCTTAATAATACCCTTCTCATATAGTCCTACCTCTCTTGACATCCTTCTTTCCCTTTATCCCCTAGGTTCCTTGTACACCCTTTCCTCTGCCCTCCCTTAAACTAACCCTATTTTTATCCATATCTCCCTTATTAAGGCCTGTTTCCTACTGTTCTTCTCTTTCAGGTTCTTTTTTTCCTTTACCTCCCTGGTTCTTTTCATTATCCTGGTTTCTGTAATTATGTCTGGATACATACTC
>NW_008332088.1:779271-780844 GCF_000622305.1 Nannospalax galili
GTTTGTTTTTTTTTTTCCTGAGTCTGTGTTACTTCACTTAGTATAAAAGTTTCTAGTTCCATCCATTTACCTGCAAATTTAATGATTTCACCTTTCTTTACTGCTGAGTAAAACTCCATCGTATAAATAAACCACATTTTCATTATCTATTTGTAAGTTGAGGGGCACTTTTCCCTCTCTTAGCTATTGTGACAAGAGCAGCAATAAATATAGATGTACAAGTGTTTCTGCAATAGGATGAGTTCCTTGGGTATATGCCAAAGAGTAGTACAATTGGGTCAAATGGTAGGTTCATTTGTAGTTTTTTTTTTCTATGAGTTCTCCACCCTGCTTTCCATCATAGGGGTTGAACAAGTTTGCAATCCCACCCACAGTGGATGAGTGTTCCCCTTTCCCCACATCCTCTCCAAAATTTGCTAAACTTTGTCCTCTGACTTGGGGTTTGATGAAATCTTAAAGTGGTTTTTAATTTGCATTTCCCTAATTACCAATAATGTTGAATAACTTTTAAGGTGATTCTTAGCCATCTTTATTTCTTCTTTTGAGAACTCTGTTCATCTCGTTAGCCCATCTTTCAACTGGGTTGCTTCCTTTCTTGATTTTTTTTTTGTTTTTTTGAGTTCGTTATATATTTTAGATGTTAAACATCTATCAGATGTGTCACTGGTGAAGATTTTTCAACAACTCTGTGGGGTCTTCTTTTCACTTCCTCAGTTGCTTCTTTTGATGGACAGAAGCTTTTTAGTTTAATGAGGTCTCATTTGTTGATTCTTGACCTTGTTTCCTGATCAATAGATGTTTGGTTTAGAAAATCCTTTCCTACACCCATACCTTGTAGGTTATTGGCAGTGTTTTCTTCTAACAGTTTCAGGCTTCACATTGAGGTCTTTGATCCATTTCGGGTTGTCTTTTGCATAAGGTAAAAGATAGGGGGTTAGTTTCATTCTTCTACAGGTAGAGATCCTATATTGCTAGCACCAATTGCTAAACATGCTGTCTTTCCTCCAGTGCGTGTTCTTGGCCCCTTTGTCAAATATCAGGTGGCTGAAATTCCATGTACTCATATTTGGGTCTTCAGTTTTGTTCCATTAATCTATAGGTCTATTTTTGTGCCAATACCATTTTGTTTTTATGACTATAGCTCTGTAATACAGCTTGAAATCTGGTATAGTAATCTCCCTGGCATTGTTCCCCCCAGCTTAGTGTTCAGGGTTGCTTTGGCAGTCTGATATCTTTTGTGCTTCCATGTGGATCATGGGGATTTTGATTGGCATTGCAATGAATCTATAAATGGCTTTTGGTAGATGGTCATTTTCACAATAATAATTCTTCCAATTCATGAGCATGGGAGGTCCTTCTGGTGTCTTCCTCAATCTCAATCTTTAAAGATTTAAATTTTCATTGTACATGTCTTTAATGTTTTTGGTCAGGTTTATTCTGAGATTTTTTTAAGGAATATATTGTAAAAGGGAGTGTTTCCATGTACTCTTTTTCTGATTGCTTGTTATTGGTATATAGATAGGCTACAGACATTTGTAGATTCATTTTGTAACCTGCCACTTTACTGAATGTG
>NW_008332088.1:781432-788515 GCF_000622305.1 Nannospalax galili
GAGAGTGATGCTGGCTTCATAGAAGGAATTTGGGAGTTCTCCCTCCATTTCTATCTTTTTGAATAAATTAAATTGTATTGGATGCAGATCTTCTTTAAATATCTGGTAGAATTCTCCTGTAAATACATCCGGTCCTGGACATTTTTTTAGTCTGGAGATTTTGTATTACTGTTTCAATTTCCTTAAGTGTTATGGCTTTGTTTAAGCTGTTAAATTTGTCTTGGTTTAGTTTTGGTGGTTCCCATGCTTTTAGATACCCATCCATTTCTTTTACGTTTCCAAATTTAGTAGCTTATAGGTTTTTTTAAGTATTCCCTTATAATGTTCTGGATTTTTTTGCTGTCTGTTGTCATGTTTACCCTTTCATCTCTGATTTTGTTGATTTGGAGGTGCTTTTTCTTTCTTTGGGTTAACTGGGCTTGGGGGTCTGTCAATCTTGTTTATCTTTTCAAAGAATCAGCCCTTGGCTTTGTTGATTCTTTGTTTCTATCTCATTAATTAAGTCATTTATTTGTGTTCTTTGTGATTTTTCAATATAGGCACTTAGAGCTATAAACATCTCTCTAAGGACTGCTTTCAATGTGTTCCAGAGGTTTTGTGGTGTTGTATTGTTCTTTTCATTTAGATCCATGAATACTTTTATTTCTTTCCTAATTTCTCCTTTGACCCATTTATAATTCAGGAGTGTGTTGTTGAATCTCCATGTGTTCATGTAGTTACTAGGGTTTCTTCTAGTGTTGATTTTAAGCTTTATTGCATTGTGGTCTGAATGGAAAGCATGGAATTCTTTCAATCTTTTTGTATTTGTTGAGGTTTGTTTTGTGCCTCAGTATGTGGTGAGTTTTACAGAAAGTTCCATGGGGCATTGAGTAGAGAGTATATTCTTTGGTGCTTGGGTGGAATATTCAGTAGATATCTGTTAGGTCCATTTGATGTATGGTATTAATTCAGATGTTTCTCAGTTGATTCTCTGCCCTTTTGACCTATCTAATGAAGAAAATGGGGTATTGAAGTCCCCTACTATTAATGAGTTGGGATTAATATGGGTCTTAAAGTCCTGCAGTAGTGTTTTTATGAAGTTTTGTGCACCAGAGTTTGGTGAATATATATTCATGATTATAATATCATCATGGTGAATTTTTCCTTTGATCAGAATGAAGTGGCCCTCTTTATTTCTTCTGATTAGTTTCAGTTTTCCTGATCATTTATCTGTTTTGTGAGATATTAGAATTGCAACTCCTGCTTTTTTCTTAGTACCATTGGATCAAAGTATTTGATTTCTATCCTTTCACTTTAAGGTAGTGCCTGTGCTTGAAAGTGAGATGAGTTTTCTTGCAGACAACAAAAATGGGTTTTGTTTCTTAATCCATTCAACTCGTCTGTGTCTTCTGACAGGGGAATTCAGTCCATTGATATCTAAAGTTATTAATGAAAGGTGTGTATTGGTTCCTTTCATTTTGACTTCTGTTCGCATTCTTGGTGTAGCTGTGCATTTCCAGTTATACCTTCATTAAGTTTCTTTTTGTTACCCCTTGGATATAGTCATTCTTTTCTTCAGCTATTTTTATTATTTCAAGAACTCTCTTAAGGGTTGGTTTTGTGGACTTAATTTTTTCAGACTATTTATATCATGGAATATTTTTCTTTTCCTTTCAACTGTAAAAGACATTTTGACTGGGTAAAGTAATCTAGATTGGCATCTCTGGTCATTTAGAACTGGGAATACTTTCATCCAGGCCTTTCTGATTTACATACTTTGCACTGAAAAGTCATCTCTAATCCTGATGGGTTTTCCTTTATATGTGACTTGTTTTTCTTTGGCAGCTTTCAGTATTCTCTCTTTGTTCTTTACGTTTAGTGTATTTACTATAATGTGCAGTGGAGTGTTTCTTTTCTGGTCCTGTCTATTTTGTGTTCTATGTGCTTTTTGCATTTTCATGGGGATGCTTTTCTCTAATTTTGGGAAAATTTCTCTACAATCCTATTGAAGATCTGGTTCTTACCATTATCCTGAGATTCTTCTCCTTCCTATATGCCTATGATGCATAAGTTTGGTCTTTTTACGGTGTCACACAATTCCAACATATAACATTCCTGTGTTTTCTTAAATTTTTAAAAATCTTTGTTTGCCTGATCTAATTCATCCACTTTGTCTCCAGTCTTGATATTCTGTTTTCCATTTCATTCAGCCTATTAGTGAGGCTTTCTCCTGTCCTTTCTAATTGGTGTAGTTTCACTTCCTTCTTCATTTCAGCCTGAGTATTCTTCAATATTTCTCACTCTTTTCTGCATTAATCCAGAAGTTTGTCCCTATCTTCTTTCAGTTCATTCATGTCTTTGTTTGTGTATTTTTTTAAATTCACTGAATCCTTTTATCATGTTTATAATTGTTCTTTTGAATTCCTTGTCCTATGTTATCTCTAGGGGGTTCTCATTGTACTCCTCTACAGGACTGTTGGTACTTGGCGGTGATATATTACTTGGGCTTCTCATGTTATTATTTTTTCTCTGTGACTTTGTCTTGTGTATTTCTTTTGTAGTTTCTGATTCTTGTATGAGAGTCAAGCCTTTCTTTGTTGAGTTTAGGTCAGCTTCTTTCTGTAAACTTCATGTGCCTTTGTTGTGTACTTGTTGGGCATAAAGCACTGGGTGGTGTAAGCTTCAGGTTCTCTCCTTTGATTTTTACATTGGAGAGGCCAGATGGCTTTTGTCCTGCTGCTCATGAGTTCCCATAGTGGCCCAAGTCGGATGAGGACCAGAAGTTCTCAGTCTTTCTCCTAAGGTCTGGATCCCTCCAGGAAAGATGTTGGCCTCAGGGAGTTTGGGGCTCAGCTAGTCTGGGACCAGAGCCTGACTCAGGCATGCAAAGGCAAGGTGGGGGAGGAAACAGGCCCTGAGGTTTCCTGGGGAATAGACGTAGGAACTGGGTTGGTCTGGGTGCAAAGGGTCAAGAAGCAGTGGGGACTCTGGGCCAAGAGGACAGTCCAGAGGTCTGGGGTGCCAGGAGAAGAAATGGGCCAGTGCCCATGCTGGGAGGAGAGATGTGGTGGGGGAGCTGGGAGAGTGAACAAGGCTGGGGGAGTCAAGGAGCAGTAGGAACATGGCCAAACTTACCCAGGAAATAAGCTGGCTCCAGGAAGCTGGTAGCTGTGCTGCCAGTATTGATTTAGGACTTTTCTTTGCTCTGTTACTATAAAAAACTTCACAATACTGCTTCCACATTGGAACATAGAATTTTGAGTAAGACAAGTTTATGTTCCCAGGCCATAGTCACTCATATTTGCTCCAGAATAAACTCTCTTATCTCCTTTGGAGTAAGAGTTATGCCCGTGTGTTGACATGTACTTATGAGCATGTTTTTAAAAGCAATGTTTCACCTAGCATTACAGTCTTATTTTGTCTTCTATGATTTAATTCTTTTTCTCACATGAAGTTAGAAAGTATAAGTATCAAAAGTATTATTGACTTTACAAAACATCTACTTAACAAAAATGGTGGATTAAGTATAGAGAAATATGTAATGCAATCTTTCTGTACATGTTCCATGACTAATCTGAAAAGAAAGTTAGGAATTTTAGTAATTAACTTTTAGAAAAATAGAAAAAAAAATATAAAACATACTTACTAAGAGCAATATAAATTTTATAATATGGAAACCATAAAGCAATATTGAAAAAATTAGAGACTAATAAAATACCTGGATAGAGCATCCCATCCCGTGTTCATGACTCCGTAATCTAAACTTGTTCAGATGGCAATATTATCCAAACAGAGCTACATATTCACGTTGTTCTCTACCAGGTCATCGCATTGTAAAAACAGATCAACTGACCTTAAAATGCATTCAGAATAGTAAAGGACACAATAACCGCATACTTTTGGATTAAAGAAAAGTGGCTCTATCTTTTTACTTCCTAATGTCAAAACCTATTGTGAAGCAAAGGAAATCAGCAGTGTGTTCTTACGAAAGAACAGATGTATAAAAGCAATGCTATGCATTCAAAGTGCAGAACAACTTTACCCTAGTCCATATACATAGCATACCAAAACTATATATCATCTTAACATGAAAGCTTGACAATATAATATAGTTTTAAATTTTTAAAATGTATTTTAATTTTACATGTATGAGTATTTTGTCTGCATGTATGTAAGTATACTCGTGTCATGCAATGGCTGTGGAGGACAGAAGAGGGCATCAGATCCCCGGGAATTAGAGTTACAGATGGTTTTGAGCCACTATGTTATGGCTGGGGTCTTCTATAAGAGCAGCCAGTGCTCTTAAAGGCTGAGTCACCTCTCTAGTCCCAAACAACAAAATCTCATAAAAAAAAATGTATGGTAAATTTGCACGCTCTTTTGAGTGACAATTACTTCTTTCTCAGTTCTCCATCACCACATTGGAAATCTGCCCTAAAAATGATGTCAAGAAGTTCCTCTGTTGCATCACTGGACTTGAAGTTATGGGGTGGAACCAACAGCATTGCTTGTTAGAAGAGTTTAGACAAACAGACAGGGGGCCAGGGATGCTATCAGGAGAGATTAGTGGTCTTGAGAAGGACAAAGAGGGCGAGGATACTGATGGAAATACAAAGAGAGAAATTGATGTTCATGAAGCTGATAGGGGGTCTAAGGACTGCACATGTTACATATACACTGATAAATTAGGAGAACATAATATCTTTACTGGAGAGCTTCAGCTGTCAACTTGACATACCTGGGAATGGGAACCTCAATTGTGTATTTCCTCCATTGGATTGCCAGCCTGTGGTGATGTCTGTGAAGCATTTTCTTAATTTCTAAATGAGATGAGAGAGTCCAGAACACTGGAGGTAGTGCCATCCCTGGGCAGGCAGGCATGGGCTGGATGAGAAAAGTAGCTGAACAAGACAGAGGGAATAAGCAGGATTAGTCCTTGGTCTCTGTTTCAGTTATTGCCTCCAGGTTCCTGCCTTGACTTGAGATTCTACCTTGGTTTACCTCCAGATGTGTTGTGCCTTAGAAGTATATTCTGAAATAGACCCCTTCCTCCCCAGGTTGGTTTTATTTAGTGTTGTATGATAGCAACAGAAACAGTTAAACTGGAACAGTGTCTATGGCCTAAGCCTTTTTACATGTTTGAATTTGACACTGATGCAACTCCTTGATCTAGTGGGAGAAATCATAAAGCAGGACAGTG
Organism: Nannospalax galili; assembly: GCF_000622305.1. Classification (NCBI taxonomy): domain Eukaryota; kingdom Metazoa; phylum Chordata; class Mammalia; order Rodentia; family Spalacidae; genus Nannospalax; species Nannospalax galili. The sequence continues at coordinate 786,612 of NW_008332088.1, forward strand.
TAATGAATCTTATTGTCTTTTTTAAACCTAAATTTACTACAAGAATCAGGATCAAAGAGAAACAGTACAGAAAATTTAGAAAAATTGCAGCTTGGCCAGAAAGGAGTATGTTTAAATGTACTGATAATAAGGGCACAATTGGTAAAAAGATTAGAACCATTAAAATAAGCCAAAATTTGCAACAGGGTAATAGAAATGGCTCCCTAATGGCCTTACAGAAGTAAACACAGCCCCACCCAACACACTGTCATGAGTTATAGAAATTCAAAGTAACTTCAAAGTCTTTCCAGGGCAGAGGCTTTTAGAAAAGAGCTTTAAGTTTCTTTGCCTATCCAGAAAAATATTGGGCATGATTTTCTGGGGATTTTTGTCAGTCAGTACTGTGGCTCCAAGGCCACTGAGGCTACGATTCAAGTGGCCTCAGCTCTTGTTGGAGGTAGACTTTGGCATTGGCTACAGAATGCTGGTTTGGTAGTCATGAATAGTGTGAGTATTCTGGGGCCATGCAAGTTTGCACAAGAAAAGCCTGGGAGGGCGGGCAGTAAGTGATAGACTCCAAGTCCCTGCAAGCAAAACCTCACAAGGTGATACACAGTGAAGCTGGGAACATAAAGACAGGCTGAATGGAAACTCCAGGAGGTAGAGATACAGACACCCAACACATTGTGAACAATCAGCTCAAGGAAGGTGCAAGGAGTGCACAGAGCCATCCATCCTGCTCAAGAAAGTAACATGAGCTGTGACCAGCAATGCCATAGGAGGGTTACCTCTGCCGTTTGTATAACATCACACCACCCTGTGCTCAGAAGCCAGACATAGAGCCTCATGATTTAATGACTGGCCTGCTGGTATGTCCAATTTATTTTAAATACTTTGCTGTTCTTCTCTTTTAGAATAGGACTATTTAGCTTGTGCTGTTTTAACAATATATATTGAAAAGGGAAATTTTTTTATTTTCTATTTTTACAGAGGGGTGGGAGCTGAATTTATCTTGTTAGAGACACTCTTGGACTTTTGAGAACTGGTAGGCTTGAATTGTGTTAACAATTTATGGATTAGATGCATTTTTCATAATGGGATGTGTGTGTCTTTGGGGTCAGGAGTGGAGTACTGTTGGGTCTTCAGTGTCCCTCAGAGGCCCAGGGTTTATAAACTTAATCACCTGCCTAAGATGTTACTTTGAGGAATATGATCTTTTAGGGTGTTCTATCTAGTAGATAAAGAAGCTTAAGTTAATGGGAGGGTGCCACTGAAGAGGATGTTGGGGCCCCAGCTTCCTGCTCTCTGGCTGCCATAAAGTGAAAAAGTTCCCACCACCCATCTCTGCCAATATATGTGCCTTCATCTCACCCCAAAGGAATAACCAACCATAGACTGAAGTCTCAAGGGCTATGAGCTGAACAGTGCTTTTCTCCTCCTTACTGGTTATTTGAGGAATTCTGTCACAATGATGGGCTGTTTTGACAAAATATTAATTTATACTTAATGACTATATACAATAATTTTCAAGGAGATGCCAAGAAATCAGCATTCTTTGCACATCTATCAAATGATAATTATGTAAATTGGCCTTTAAATCTTTAAAAAAATATTTAATTTATTTATCTGTTTTGTGTATGTGTCTGTAAGTATGTGACCCACATTCAGGTGGTTGTGAACCAACATGTGGGTGCTGGGAACTGAACTGAGGTCCTCTGCAGGAGCAGCCTGTTCTCTTAGCCACTGAGCCATCTCTCTAACCCTGTGATGATATATTAAATTGAGTGATGAATATTTTGACTCAAAGTCCTCTCTCTCTCTCTCTCTCACACATACACATGCACACATACTTTTTTTCTTTCATGTAATTATAACATTTTTTCTCTTCATATTTGATTTTAAATAATCACTTGGCCATATAAATT
>NW_008332088.1:788559-792976 GCF_000622305.1 Nannospalax galili
CTCTATCCCTGTGATGAGATATTATATAGAGTGATGAATATATTGTCTCACAGTCCTCTCTCTCTCTCTCTCTCTCACACATACACATGCACACATACTTTTTTTCTTTCATGTAATTATAACATTTTTTCTCTTCATATTTGATTTTAAATAATCACTTGGCCATATAAATTTTATTATAATCTCCATACAAGAAATATGTAAAATATCCTAAATCACTAAGGGAAAAATTATGATATAATCCTTATACCATAATTACATTAAATGCTTTCCATTTAATTGAGAAAAAAACCTCTTCCTTAGTTTATGGAAAATAGAAATTTTGAGACCTACTCATTGCAGGTTATTTCCTAGAAAATAGGTGTAGAGGCAGAAATTAGAGTGGAGGAATTTTACTTAGGAGTCCTGGAATCAACCCTTTAGCTGAGTGAAAAGGAAAAGGAAGCCAAATTAAGTGAGAGGTGGAAGTCACATAGGCCTCAGGTACATCAGTGAATAACTCAGCAGTTCTTAAACAAGTAGGAGCCATGGGAAGATTCAGCAAAGACATAAAAGAAGGGACCAGACCACATTTTGGCTTGAATTTGTACTGGGTGAGTGCCCACACAGAATGTCCTAGGACGTTTGGGATGTTGATCATCTGGGACTAAGGAGGGTCTTGGGGACTTCAGCTGAGGTAGTCTGTGATGATGAATGTGGGCGGCTAATGTGCTTCACCAACAGCTTTTCCAGTACTGAAATAATTGTTCCTAAAGAGGTATAAAGGCCTTGAATTACAATCACCATCCTTGCTGCTGAAAGAAATGCTAACTTATTACCTTAAAAACCTAAAAAAACATTTGATACACTATTTCTAGATTAAATACAACAAACTGATTAATCTATATGTAGTTTTAAATTCAGTTCCCAAACTTATTCAGTTGGAGACTGCGGGCGGTCACTGCCAGCAGCAACTGCTCCTCCATTCTTATGGGTACTGCTCCTTCGTCCTCACTGGCTTCAAGGCTGCTCCTCTGCTTGCCCAGTGACGCCTTCCATCATTGCTACTTCTGCCTAGTCCCGGACCCCAGGGCTGGTGAGGAGACTGTGTCAGTGGAGCCGCATTCAGACACAGGAGACCAGGTTCAGTGACAAAGGTCTGCTTTATTGCAGGAAGGCACAAGCTTATATAGGGGTAGTGGTCCAATCCCAGCACAGCAAGTACGATATCTTATTAGAATAACAGGTTTAGTATTCTATCACAGTACAGCAAGTAGGATACCTTATTAGCATAACAGACTTAGCATCCTATTAGCATAACAGACAACGTCCTATCACAAAATAGTGGGTAGGATGGCTCATTAGAATATTTGGTATCAGATTACAGAGCCTGGATTCTTGGAAATCACCTGACCCTGACTGTTGCAATATCTAACTGTTGCAATTTTGGAATTCCAAGGATGGTGATTAGGGAGTGTCGAGCTCTAGGCATCAGTTTCATGATCTGCCAATGGGAGCAAATGTCACAAGGCATTCCTTGTGGCTCCACTGGTCAGGCCATTGCTTCAGGCCTGCTGTATGGCTGTTTATAAGATTTTCACCCTAGGCTCAAGCTTGTCTCCCAGAGGAGACAGTGTTGTTTTTTCTCTAATAGCTTTTTGTATTTTTTTCTTATTTTAAATTTCATATGATGTTTTCTGGATGTGGTTTTATTGGCATGATGATTTGAATGAGGAGTGACCGCCTAGGTTCCAAGTATTTGAACACTTGGTCAGTTGGTAGTGCTATTTGGAGAGTTACATGGAACCTTAAGTAGGTGTGGCAAGGCAGGAGGAAACACATCACTGGAGTGGGCCAAAGTTCATAGCTTTGTCCCAATTGCAGCAAGTCTCCCTGCTTCTGCTTCCTGTACATGCTTGAAGATGTGAGTACTCAGCTTTCTGTTCTGGCTGCCTCCTGCTGTGCCTCTCTGCCATGACGGACTCATCCCTCTAGAATCATAAGCTCCAAAACTCTCCTTTATATTAGTTGTTTTGGCCATAGTGTTATTTTTTTAGTATTTTATTATTTTTATTTTTTATATGTATGCATGTATTGCCTGCACGTAGGTAAGTGCACCCATGTAATGCAAGTCCCATGGAGAACAGTCCTGGATCCCCGGGAACTGGAATTACAGACAGTTATTAGCTGCCATGTGGGTGCTGGGATTCAAACCCAGGTCTTCTGCAAGAACAACCAGAGTTCTTAACTGCTGAGCCATCTCTCCAGGACCTTGATCATAGTATTTTATCACAGCAACAGAATAGTAACTTATGCAATTGGTGCTCATTAAATTGAGATTTTTAAGCTAATCTCTTGAATATTTTATAATTTTCTTTCCTTTCCTCCTAGACATCTCACCTTAGCTGGCCTCCTGGTAATTTTATTAGGAGAGCTGAAAATTTCTTATTTGCATCAAGGATTCTTGTTCTATTTTATCCACTTAATCCATTTTCTGTCTCTTTTCTCTTTACATTATAGTTCATATTTTTAAATTCAATATCATGATAAAAGTGATCATTAATTATTTTTGGTTTGAAGATTATCTACGTTATTATTTCCTGTATTTCAGCTCTATCATTAGTTTCATTGTGTTTGACAAATAAACCATTGTTTTGTGTTGTTGTGTGTTCTTTTTAAAGATAGAGTCTCACTGTAGCCTTGGTTGACCCGGAATTTGCTGTGTAGTACAGGCTGATCATAGACTGACAGAGATCCACAGCTTCTGGTACGTGAGTGCTAGTATTAAAGACAGGTATCTACATATCAATCCTGATCAAAAGTGGATATGTTTCAATTGAACATTTTGTGCTATTGATAATTTAATATTGAATACAGGTGTGTCAAGAATTGTTTTTATATAATAGTATTCAATATACTTGAAAAATCTTAGATGTGCTAATGATTCCATTTTCCTTCAAAAAGGAGAATTTTGCAGTGCTAGTAGTGTTTGGCGTAGTACAGGGTTGTCGGACCATTAATAAACATATTTTTTTGTTTAGGCTTTCAATAGAGCATAGCATTTCAGAAATTCATCTCGAAAACTGGAATTTGTGCTGTGGATATTTAATGCTAAACATGTTCTAAACCCTGTCTTGTGAGACTAGAGTATTACAAAACACCTACCAATGATTCTCCTTAGTTTTTATGACCTTTTGCTTCATCTTTCTGTTTGTGTTCTTGACCTGTTATTTAACATAGATAAAGAATAAGACAATTCCTTGAGGTGATAAACCCTGAGCCTCAGTATTTATGTGCTGGCTCTACCATAGCACTAAAAGCAGCAGGCTGCTAAGACGTCTTGGTCTGACTCCTCCCTGTGGCTTACAGATAAGCCAACTTCCCAAAGGGAGAAAGGGCAGTGATGCCTGTTACACCTCAGTGCATGTCTGACTGAAGGAAATCAATAAAATATGCATCTTTTATGAGACAGTATGAGGGCCTGTGACTTCTCTTAGGATGTGAATTATGAATAAGTGATTTGCAAAGGCAGAGGATAGTGAAGAAATAGTGATAACAAAATCCAGGCAGCAGAGCATAACCATTGCCAAGTTTTGCAAGTGTGTTGATTTCAGCAGAGCCCATTTGGCAACTTATGATTTCAGGAGAGTCTGTGTGTGTCTTGAGTTCTTAATGTTAGGAAGTCAGCTGCAGTGTGAGGAGGTTCGAGCTGTGCTGTTCTTACCAACCTGATTCTGCAGGATGTTTTGCCTATGGTTTTGACAATGAGTGTCCTCTAAACAACTATCAACATTTCCAATTTTGGTTGAATTCTCCTATGAACTCCTAAAATATCATTTTCTGCCTTTTGATCTGAAAGGCTTATACTAATTTTAGGCAGTTACATTCCTACCAACAGCATAAGAATTCATATTCCCTAACACTGAATATTATCAATGTTTATATTAATGCCTATTGCACAGGTTGAAAATGATATCATTCGTATTTTAACTTTAACTTAGTTAAATATTTAAATAGAGTAAATAAGTTACATTTTTAAAACAAGTCACCATACATTAATTTGCATGTTATGTGAAGGTCATTTGTAAAGCATCTTATCTAAAATAACAATTTATATTTGGGCATTGTGGCACACACCTTTAATGCAGGCACTTGGGATGCAGAGGCAGGTGGATCTTTGTGAGTTCGAGGGCAGCCTGGTCTATGTAGTAAGTTACAGGCCAGCTGGGGCTATGTCTTGAAAAGAACAAAAAGAAAAAAAAATATTGTACCACCATATATCTACAACATTGTGTTAACTCTGTGATTGAGGTAGCAAATGTTTAAATATATGGAATGACTAAACAAGTAAACAACCAAAAATTCATGTGTATCTCAGGTTTCAGCTCAAGTACTTTTACACTATTGCTATGGACTTGAATATGTCATGGTTGTTCTC